>NW_022689155.1:310-504 GCF_011630105.1 Anneissia japonica | reverse complement strand
TCGAAAACAAAGGGTCTCAATTGATGGCAGTACATCAGACTGGCTCCCTGTGAGACCAGGTGTCCAGCAGGGAACAATTGGGACCTTTATTTTTTACCCTTTTCATAAACGACTTGCCTTCGAATTTCAATTCCCATTGTTTACTATATGCTGATGATTTGAAATTGATTAGATTAATATCTCATATGCACGAT
>NW_022689155.1:0-194 GCF_011630105.1 Anneissia japonica | reverse complement strand
TATTTCCATACAGTATTTGTAATCATACTTTAGACAATGTAAATTCTCATTGTGATCTTGGCATAATTATCGACTCTAAGCTTAATTTTAACGAACATATTAAACATTATATATTTTAAAGCTAATAGAATGTTAGGACTCGTCAAGCGAAATTGCTGACATATTAATAATGTAAATACCCATATCTCTCTGTT
>NW_022689154.1:0-849 GCF_011630105.1 Anneissia japonica | reverse complement strand
GGTAGCCCATAAGACTTTTCCCAGATATTTTGCATATGGGCCCCATGTGGGATTGTTACCTGGGAGTGAAACACATGGTCCCATTGCTCAGTGCTGTCAAGCTGTGGTTTAGGCTGCTGGCCTAGGCCTACAGTTTATTCAAATTTGCGGAGCTGGAGTGCATTCCCTTTTATTTCGAAATTGTTTATAATAAGTACACAATGCTTATCAACACATCGTTAATCAGGGATGCAAGATGACGCTGTGTATAAACAATTGATAAACTTAACATTTACTCGTGAATTGCTAGGTACAAAAAAGTAGGCTAACATTTCCAAATCGTCATTTTTGTACTTTTTGAAAAGCCTACACACACCTTCAACCCCCTACCCCCTGCGTACGTTTTGTACGCGCGTGAAAAGATGAAAATAATGGATGACCCCTTAGGAGAATATTATTATTTCCTGTATTATTTATTAATTTTAAATTATAATAAATATGCATTTATCGCTTTCTTTTCAATTGCTCTTAAATCATTTAACATTAAATTCTAATTAGATTTTGAAGTTCCAGAAGTAATATTAGCAAGAGGTAAAGAAGCTTTTAGGGTTTATAACGAGGAGTTGAAAAATGGAAAAACCACAGTAAACTACGCACGAGTAATGGTGACCGGAAAGGAGGGTGTTGGGAAAACCTGTTTGGTAAACACTCTACTTGGAAAACCGTAAGTCTCCGAAATCTTTGACATTGCATCCATCCAATATCTCTTTGTCTATGTTTCCTTTGGTTCTTTAAGTCTGTTATTTTAAATGTTCTGTATCTATCTAAAAATATTCATTGTATCAGCACTTTCGACCATAGGTCATCATG
>NW_022689153.1:0-584 GCF_011630105.1 Anneissia japonica | reverse complement strand
GTGGCACAGGCCAACATTAAAACTTCTATTGTTAATCTTACAGTGAATATAAATCAAAATCAAAATTCATAATAATTCTAGACAACCTAATTTTACATTTTTTAAATGCATCTGAGATTCCATGGAATTATCAGACATTGCCTACACCAATGTCATGATAATGATAATCATATATTGTCATATATTAATTCCGTCCCCAATGGTATTAGGCCTATATTGTAAAAGTATCGACAATGGTCGTTTTATGTTTTGTTTTTTTTTATAATTCTCAGTGCAGTATGAACGAGGAGGCTTTGAAGAGGAACTTTTGCTGTCCTCTTTGAGGTATACTGTACCACCAGGATAGCAATGCTTTTTTGCTACTCTTTATTTTGGTGCAAGAGGAGTCTCATTTTACTATGGAGCTACAAAGATGGACAGTGTTTCATCTGTCGTGAACGATTCCGGTTTGCGCCTCAGGGGAGACGCCAGCAGGGGGAATGGTGCAGGGTCCCCGTCGAGGAAAGCTCCCCCCACCCCAGCGTTGGGGAGATAAACTACAATTCGTCAGGGAGAAATAAAATGTGTATGTATTTTCTACATAT
>NW_022689152.1:0-681 GCF_011630105.1 Anneissia japonica | reverse complement strand
GAATGACAAAATAAACTAAGCATCCATTGGAAGGAATCCCAATATCTGCAGACGGATCCGTTTCGGCCTTCCAGCCCAGATGTGAATGCAAATAGTGGAATACAAGCTATGTGGCTCGGTTCCAGTAGATAGAGAATATTTTTTCATTCTTAACGCGTCCTACGAAATTCTTACGAGACAGCACTAGTCTGTGTATTTGTGAACACAAGATCGGAGATCTAAAGATGCAATCTCTACCGTGCATCAGTGGCGGCCCGCTGGATCTCAAAAGAGTAATAATATATAAATTTTAAAAGGCAAATGGGAAAAACCCATAAAACAGCAAACGGCCACATAATGGAAAACTATTTAAGATTAAAACGATATATATATATATATATATATATATATATGTATATATATATATATATGATTGTTTAGATATGGTACCGTATATACCAACAGGGATTACAAACCGGATAATAGGTAATATAATTAGTATAGACCTAATATTAGAAGTTTTCATACTATCGTATGTTCTATATTTCTATTGATAGGTATTGCTACTTTTTATCTTCATTGCGATTGCTGCAAGCCCTTCTGATGGCTCATTTCCTTATCGTCGCAGATGTCCAATATATTGGGTTTCATTTAGAAGAAGTTGCTATCGAGTGTTCTCATATTTAAAGAAATGGCATGAAG
>NW_022689151.1:0-855 GCF_011630105.1 Anneissia japonica | reverse complement strand
TACTCAGAATGTCGCAAATGCAGCAGAATAGCCTGCCTATGGAAAAACAAAAACTTGCTTAAAAAAATAATAAATAAAAATCCACTGCAGCAGTGTTGTTATTGATTTAATTTTTTTTAATACAGGCTTTGCTTTGTTTATGAAGAACAATTGTCTTCATTATTATTATTATTATTACTATTATTACTTACAGAAGAAATAAGCAAACTAATTATGTTTAATGCTTATGCAAATATAAATAATTTCTTATTAGTCAGATTTTTTAGTAAGGTACCAACCAGAAAATGAAATGTTGTCTACCTCAGTACTCTTGTTTCCTGCACTGTATCAAGTGTTTATGTCAGTCTTGGAATGTAGGCTTACCATAGTTATTGAAAGAAATGTTTTGAAGGATATCATAATCATGTTCCATAATAATTTAAAAGAGATAGGCTAGTATATACATGTGAATGTGTACTACTATGTAATAAAGTATTACAGTATTTATTACTAAGTATTGTTATAAAAATGTTGTTTTATGTCCTGAAAATCGCATATATTGAGTGAAATTGTGAATGACAGGGTGAATCTGTGAAGCATGATGTGGGCCTGTCTCTTATACACATCTAGATGTGTATAAGAGACAGGATGTACACTGGTCATTTAGCCAACAAGATACTGATTTCGGAAGGAATGGAGGCATTTTTAAAAAGGAAAATCGTCGCCGCATATTTACGGGTACGCTAATATGCTAGGCCCCCCATGTGTCCACTGCTTAGGCCTCAGCCTCGCATACGAATCAAATAGAGAAAAACTGTAATATTGTCTATAAATTACTGAGTTAGAAGATTACATACTTAATAATATTTAATCTAA
>NW_022689150.1:0-514 GCF_011630105.1 Anneissia japonica | reverse complement strand
AGATTTTGATAGATATCTGATCCATCTCTTTGTGTCTTTTCTAACAACATCTTTGCCTGCTTTAACACTCACAATAAATTTTATTCAATCAATTTCCTTTGTCATATATATATATTTTTTTTTTTACAATTACCAATTCAAAGATTGATTGAAAAGGCATCAATTACAAGCAAGCTTTAAGTTTTGATGCCCTACAAAGAAAGAACAATAATAACAATAAAATAAAAATAAAAAAATAATAATAGAAGACTATTCATTTATAAATCAAGATTCTTAAAAAAAGTGTAATAATAATATGACAAATACAATGGAAAGAAAAGTAAATTTTCGACCAAGTAAAGTAAAGATTACCGTACCAGTTTTATCTATATTTGTTAAGTAGTCTGTTATGTATTTCTCTTTTAAATAAACTAATACTTTGTAGATTTTTTATATTGTGTTCTAAGCCGTTCCATATTTTGGCGCCTCTATAGCTGATACTGTTTTGTCCCATTTTTGTTTTCATTAATACAGT
>NW_022689149.1:191516-194083 GCF_011630105.1 Anneissia japonica | reverse complement strand
GCTATCATTATTACTATTTTTGCTCAAATAATAGCTTTGAGGTGCTACTGTTTAGTCCCACATATACTGAACCTGGGCGTTCATATAAGGCATTGAGTCTGTACCTTTTTGCATCCGAAGAGAATCTTCGGAATTTCTCCATCTTTTTATTGACGACTTGTCACTAATTCTTTGAAGCTTTTCTCATTCTTGTTTTTAATCTTTTAATGGAGGTCCATTGTTTTTCTTTCCATGTTCAGGGAAAACTATGAGTAATAATATTTTAGCTAAAAAAATAGTCTTGAGTGTAGTACATATAGTATGTGTTTCTGGCGACGCAAGTTAACCCACCATAAAATCCTTTACCCAAGGTAAGTTGCGTTTTGCGCTGACGATGGGTCTGGCAGTCGCTGTCATGATCATCAACTTGTTCCTGCTGAGATGTTGCTTGAAAAGAAGCATGGAACAATATACAAGCAGTATCCAAGCATAATCAAACTTTCCGAACTTTTGTTGCTGTACTCTTATATCTGTCTTCACTTGGTGTTGTTATTCCTTTACTTCATTAAAAATACCATCTTCCAAATTTCCCAAGAAGGCACATGCTGTAATAATGTTGTCGGTTTGTGCAAGACAACTACTTCATTGACTTGAATTAATAGAAGAGGATCCATCACAATTTCGTAGCAGTTTTTAAAAATACCAATAACTGGTATTCGAGACACCAATTTTCAAGAAACTTTAACTCCTCGGACAAATAATTTACCCTTTCTCTTTGTGAACGAAAGCTGATATTATAAAAGTCGACATGAACTTTATATACAAAGTCATTGTAACCTAGAAACAACAACAACAACAATAATAATAATAATAATAATAATAATAATAATAATAATAATAATAATAATAATACTTATGAGTAGGCCTAATGTTAATGAAAAGGTACACTATGTATTATATTTTTTAGTGAATTTAGAATGATGAAGTATGACGGCACAAATAAATTGCTTACACAATTATTAGGCACATTCTTAATTTTTGTATTATCGTCCTCGGCGCTACTATCTTCATCCTACTTTGTATGAGTAAATAATATGGTTTGTATTATTAACATACTGCTCCGTAATGTCTAGGCATTTTGAACTCGAGTTGCGGAAATTCCCGGATGTGCGACCGACAGAATGGAAACATGTTCAATTAATCTTTCAATAAGCCTTTATAAACGCATCGTGGTGTCCTACATTATTCTCTAATCCTTAGTGGCAAATTCATCATTGTCTAGATCTGATATGCACCAAGTGGATTGTCTCTGGTACATCGGGAAATAATTTGATGTGATACTCTTTATTTTTCTTTTGTTAATTTATTTCCTCTTTTTGATGACTAAAACAGAGTGCAATGAATAATTCATCCGAATACTGGACGAGCTGTTTTAGTTCCATATGGTAGTGCGATAGTGGACTCCCTTCCTTTAGATAACGTTATTCAGAATTCTAAACCTTTTCTTTGTTAGTGATAAGTGGCACGTATGTCTATATCACATCCAGCTCTTGAACTGATAAGCAGTTTATTTTAACTAAAGGACCCTCATTTCTCCAACATACAAACATTCAAAAGGCAAATGCGGCTTTGTTTAGGGCTTCTTATGCAAACAGAAATGGTGGAATATCATCCCAAAATTTTCTTAATTCCTCATTATCTCCACTATTCCCTTTCTCTGTGGGTGGTACACTGACAGCTTTAGCATTTTTCATATTATATATAATAATTTCTCTGGATAAAGCAGAAAACAAAGCAGCTAACGTTTTAAGCTTTCGGGTATCACTCTAGTCTTTGTAATTTCCTTTGTGTTCTGCTTTATCCAGATTTATAAAGTTTTAATTAACTGTAAACCTGGATAGATGAATCTGCATCAATCAATTTTTCATATTGATTGCATAATGATATTAAATTTGTTCCCTGATCGTAATCGATATCTTAGGGCAACTAAACTTCGGTAATTTTTTCTAAACACTGAAATTTCAGGATATCTTGTTGCGTTTTCGATATAAGATACTCTTATTCAACAGGCTGTCACAGTGGGCCTGCTTGATAAAAATACGGCATTCTCAATTAACAAACATTTGACTTTATTACACCCGGTCTTGATGTTTATGATTTACAGTGTGCCTTTTTCAATTTAAGTGTCTCGTGTTAATTTTTTGTAGGTAAATGATTTTAAATTTTTTAAGCATTATCTCTAAACTTTCTTTGTATTATTTTTATATGAGAAATGGGCCTGTATTTGTATTTCTATATTATAAATATTTAGAAAATGTAATACGTTATGCAGGTATTATTCTTGCCAACTATTTAATTTTGAAGAGTATTTTTTCGGTGTTTTCCAGGCCCTTAAATAACTTTAATCACGTGTACATTATGTAACACCCAAAAATAAGTTGGAATTACTTAAGAATATTTCTTTTAGAGGGACTTGGTATTCATGGTTTAGTAAAATGAACATAGTGTAATATATTTTTTATGTTTTTTTATTTTACATTTTTTATATATATAGGCCTATATATATATACACAAACACACACACATAT
>NW_022689149.1:190641-190948 GCF_011630105.1 Anneissia japonica | reverse complement strand
TGAACTTATATGATTATTGTATTTTAAATAAACAATTTTACTTTTGAATTTTCAGCTAGCATTGTTGATGTTGCATGTTTTAATAGACAGTCTAAATGGTTAAAATATCTTACAAAACACAATCAATAAATCATATACATTATAACTATATATATATATAAGTAAAATGCAATAGAAAAGGAACCCCTTTACCATTTCATTTATAGAGAGCACAGAAAAGAGACCAAAGTAGCTAATATATTGTAATCGTGATTGGTCAATCTCTTGAAATGAGGTCAAATCATTCAAGCATCACTGGCGTTAGCTC
>NW_022689149.1:184846-190622 GCF_011630105.1 Anneissia japonica | reverse complement strand
GTTAATAACGCCAAGGACGTGGCGTAGTGAGTGGCTTTAACAACGCCACTGCCTAGTTCACACACAAAGGCGTACGCTACGCCAGGCTTAAGCCAGCCTTACGCCGTGTGTGTGAACATAGCCATAGAAGCAAAAGTGCGTAATTAGGACCTACACCAATCATTTTGAGTTTTATATTACATGAAAGGGTATTCAATATACTTTATTATTTCGGCCGAACCCTCTTGACATCTCATCTGGTTTTTATCTGAGACTTGATTTAGTGAGGTGACCTCTTCTAAATCAACACAAATCATGCCCATTTCCTATTCTACAAGGAAGAGAATGCACTTTTTCAGTTCAAAAGTGCGTATTCCAAATATCTGAGAAGGTGATTGTATATAGTATCATTCGAAAGTAGATGAAATTTACTTTCAAATACCGTGCGAACCCATAGGAAAAGTTATTACACTGGACAACTGTGGCCGAATTTATCCCATTGTGTGCAAAATTCTAGGCTCTGTTCCTGTGCTTAACGGCGTGTGCGTGGGCGTGGCAACGCAGAAGCGACAAAGTTTTCCATATGTATATCTCAGAAATGCAGTAAGTTTTGTTATGTAAAATATGTGTGAAAATATTATGTCTAGCATGTCTGCAGATGAAGAATGTAACCAACTTCACGGTGGCAAAAGTGATCCCTGATCGAATACCCATTTTCATCTGAAAAACACACAAAGATTAGAGTATTTCAACAGTTTATTACTTTTATTAACATCAAATAGCTGAGTGCATTTGGAAAAGTGGCAATACATACATACATTGCAGTATGCATTATTGACGGTATTCTATAAAACCTCTATGTAGAATAGTCCAAACACAAATACAAATGTTTATGTACAAACTCCAGTAATATTAGTTCCACACAACACAGCATAACAAACTTATTCAGCAATATGGATCAAATGAATGGTAGTGCAAAATATAACTGCTATGATATTTTCCCAATTCAAAATCACATAGAAATAGCATTTGTAAGTATAACATAAACACAAGCTCCGTAGTTTAGTGGTTTTGGCAACAGACTAGTTACCTGGATTCTCACCCAAATAACATTTTTTTGCAAGTATTCGATACAACAGTGGGTCACCTACATATCTATTGCTAATTACAGCTGCCTAGACCCAAGTAAATTTGACAAGCAGACTACTAATTATGTCATTAAATTTACATAAAAAAAAAATTTGCTAGTTATTTGGACCGGTATCAAAAGCACAATTTTAGATAAGTAGACTGGAGCCACTATCACTGCTGCCTAGATCTACAGCGAAATTTGTAAAGCACACTCCATAAATTATCACCGAGATGCAGGGAAGTATGCCGGTGGTTAATAATTAATTTATTAAACTATAACTCTTCAATTAAATATTATTTTAAAGCAGATGGATTTTTTTTAATGTTTGGTTATTCTTCCCAAAAGGGACAGCAACTTCGGGGTCGACTTTAATTGATCGTCGTGACCCACCAATACCTTTTGGATGAAGGTCATAGTCACTCAAATTTTTGGAGGATAGGCAATGTTAAACACAAAATAACAGGTTATCAGTAGGGCAACAGCTTCAATAAAAGAAGATACCTCCCCTAGCATCTCTTCTTCTGCCCATACAGAAAATTGCTTACAGTCAATGAGGGGGCCAGTGAACACAATGACAGGGAATGTCTTCCTAGAAGCTGTTCCGGGTTCTTCATGAATTAGAAGCTTGATATCTTCGTTTAGTTGAAATGGAAGACTCAAAATCCCCAAACAGTAAGCAGCATCTGCCATGAAAAAGTTACAGATGTGAACAAAAAATGTAATTAGAAAAACAGATACAATAATAATTTGTATTTCTATATTATAAATATTTAGAAAATGTAATACGTTATGCAGATATTATTCTTGCCAACTATTTATGTGTGTATATATATATGTATAATGTGTGTGTATTAGAATTGAAATCACATGAGTTGCTTTTGTTGACAGATTATAATATTTATTTATGACCGCCAGATGAGAAGGGTAATATGTATACCTGTATACAAAAATTAAAAACCTAGACCAGTGTCTGTAGAGTTTAAAACGAATTGTGGTGGTAGTTACAGTATCTTAAATGACTGCAAAATATCACTCAAGTGTTTTAAAATCTGCACAAGTAAAAAAACATTTGGCATTAATGTATTTTACATTTAATTGTTAATAATCTAGTAATGGTATGAAAACTGATTATGGGGTAGAAAATCCTTAATTCATTTATAAAATGTTATGCAACTATTATTTTTATCGGTCTTGTGAAGACATTAACAATGGCTAATATTTGATATAAAATAATGTGTATATCATTTGATAAAAAAAAAAAAAAATAGCTGGTCACTTTCATGGCATCGGTTGGCATTATCATCCAGTTGTATTATGTTTTTAGATAAATAAAAAAACGTAAGCCGCAGTAGCATCTGAAACATTGCAGGTATTTTTATTGAGTAAATTTCATTAATTACTAGTTGATGTAAAGAAAATGATTTGTTGTTGTTACCTTAAATGAACTAGTAAACGATGTAGCATTTTGGAGGTTTTGTACATATTCATGAACAGCGTTGATTAATTCTTGAAGTGTTTAATTGGTACTATATGAGGTGTTTGTCCTCTCTGAAAGGCTTATCTGACTTGTTGCAGAATAATTATTAGTTTTTATTGAAAATCGGTTGTTTGATTATACATCTTACACGAAATATCAAAGCGAGTCACATTATAATAAACACCACAACTTTTACTCAACATGTATTACACTATATGCTCTGTACGTCTTATACTAGAATGGCGCTTAACAAGAAAACAAGTTTTTGGTGGTTTATTTTGGAGCAGTGATTAATCGTGAAGGGCTCTTATTACTGTATAATCATTTTGTTATCGTCGCACCCTACGTCGTCATTGGTGTCATCATTATCATTAGGCTTTTTATTAATGTCATTATGATTTGTTATTTATGTATTAACATTAATAATAATATTATTGATATTTATTTGTGTATAGTTTGCAATTTCACACGTATGTACAGTATATATTTTGTATATTTGTATTTGTAACATTATATATATATTATTTAATTAAAATAGTTAAAAATGACGAC
Source organism: Anneissia japonica (assembly GCF_011630105.1). Taxonomy (NCBI): domain Eukaryota; kingdom Metazoa; phylum Echinodermata; class Crinoidea; order Comatulida; family Comatulidae; genus Anneissia; species Anneissia japonica. The sequence continues at coordinate 187,482 of NW_022689149.1, read as the reverse complement.
CGGGGCATATTATATAATAATAATAATAATAATAATAATAATAATAATAATAATAATACAGTAATAATAATTAATATTTAAGCATTTATATAGCCCTATTTAACGAAGTGTCACAGCGCTTAAAACAAGTATTTATGACTACATCTGCTTTAAATTACTTTGATTGTTATAGTTTATACGAGATTGTAAAAAAAAGGTCATAAAATGTCCGCCTGTTTGTATGTATATTATTTAGCGTAAAAGTGGTTAGTACAGAAATACGTGTGAACAATAATTAGTCTGCCAAAAAATGTCAGGCCAAAGATTCCCGACGAAAGGTCGAAGTTCCCGTCGAAAGGTCCATAATCCATGAAATGTATCAACACACACATAACCATTGTTAGAACAAATTTTATGAATATGCACTTCTAGATTTTCGGAGTTGGTACTCTCAGATTTTCCTTTTTTCTTTAGTGTTATGTTTTTAAAGCAGCGTGAAATTGAACATGTAAAATTTAGACAATAACAATTTGGAATATTAAATGGTAGGCTATTATACCGAAGTATGCTTTATTATCGTAAGCATCATTAGCAATATAATTTTTGTAATAAAGTACAATGATATTGTTCGTAATTATAGCATGTTTATTTGTTGGGTTTCATTGAATATAATTTACAATTAACTATGCGATGAATAGTATATTTTACATCTGAGCATTGGTTGCCAGGATGAATTATTTGTTATACCTATTTAATTTTAATACTAAGTTGCGGATTAATTGATGGAAATTGGTCAATAAAATATTCATTTTTCCTTCAAATTGTGTGTATCTCTTCTTTTTTGTTTATTTCTACATTGTATTCTATCGGCGCTATGATTTTGTTTTTCGTGTTATTTATATTTACTTAAATCGCATCTTCAAATTTAATGTGTTAGTTTATACACAGAATTGTGGCAATTATCAAAATATGATAGACATGAGGATGATATGACGATGACGGGGACGGTTACATATGATATGATGATATGTCATGCTCAAGTACTATACACTAAAACCGACGTTTACACGGTTAACATACAGTCGCCAATTGGCAATGCCATCATCGGACGAAGCAAAGATTTTAATTAATCGATGCTGAATGAATAGAGAAAATCTGATTGGGATAAAGGTTGAAGAAGAGGTGGATGCATTCATTCTAAAATTCCACAAGATAAGTTAAATCTGAATGTTTTGAAGGGGAAGATATCAATGCTACTCTAAAAACTGAGCCAGAGCAAATTACTTTTATACAATTTATTATTCCAATACAAAAAGTAAACAGTAAACGACATTTAAAAAACAATACATTGCAATGCCATATCATATTATTATGAATTGGAAGTGTTTCATTTTATTGGTTTTACTTGTGTTTGAAGATAGTGATAGTCTTTCTATCCCGGACGGGCAAAAGTTAGGCTCTTTCATTGTAATACACAGCTATCAACTCTCAAGACTTCTAACCCCCTCTTCTAGAAAAAAAAAAAAAAAAAAAAAGACAACTTCAAATTACTCAAGCTTATAGTGTTCGTTCAGTTTGCAGAATTTTTATGAAAGTTTTCAAAACATTGTCTAACTGAATTATTGCACAGCGGAACGTTGTCGCACTGAGCACAACCGAAGTAAGTCTCGTGTCTCAAAATATTACGCAAGCAAACTTGACAGCGACGTTTGATGATAAAACCTTCGGTCCTTAAATCAACAATAACGTGTTCATGAGAAGCGTTCACACGCATAGAAAGTGCAGCAGCAGGTCGCCCCACTCTTTGCCTCGAGGAAAAATCTCCCATAAGCTGTTCTGCAAGGTAATAACGGAACATTATAAGTGAAGTCGGTGGAACTTTGTTTCTGAACTGCCATTCTTTGTGAATGATGTAGGCATTGGTGACAGTTGTGTCGAAGATGTGCCAAAACAGTCTCATATGCCAGCGTCTTGACTTCCTATCCACACAGTAGTATGATCTGAGCTGGTCAGCCCTATCCACTCCTCCCATGTACATGTTGTAATCGTAACAGGCTTGAGGGCAGGGTACCTCACCTCTATTTCCTTTCTGATCAATTGTGCGAATGACTGCAGTTAATGGCAAATCTCCTGAATGTGCGCTGCTGAGAAAGTAGATTAGCTTGCGATCCTTCCAGGCATAGCTACAGAATCCGTCCTTGTGTTTTGAAAGGTGCGATTCACCACGAGGCATATCATTCGCTGAATATTTCAGATTTACGATTTCGGTTGGTAAGCCTTGGCGGTCGTGTTGAACAGTCCCACAGCAATACATACCAATTCTCTTTAAATCTTTTAGGAGGGGTACAGAGGTAAAGAAGCGGTCACAATAAAGGCGGTGGTAGCAGTGATGCAAGTTATGAGTTATTAGGCCTTTGACGACTCTAAAACCCAGATCTCTATTATCTGGATTTCCGAACCTTCCCATGTAGACGTTAAAGTTGTAGACATAACCTGTCATTGAATCCGCGAGCGTCCACACCTTAAATCCTCGCTTGGTAGGCTTTGAAGGGTCGTACTGTTTTCCGCTACAAATTAACAAAACAGAAATATATTTTTATAGTTTTTATCTACCGACAGTGTAGTCTTAACTATAATAATAATAATAATAATAATAA
>NW_022689149.1:182623-184750 GCF_011630105.1 Anneissia japonica | reverse complement strand
TATATATATTTATTTATTTATTATTATTATTATTATTATTTTTATTATTATTATAATAATAATAAAATGTTCCGTTTTAATTTTAAATAGTTTTGCATTATGTGGCCGTTTGCTGTTTTATTATAGTTAAGACTACACTGTCGGTAGATAAAAATCGGATTTTCTCTACTGTTCCGTTTTAATTTTAAATAATTTTGCATTATGTGGCCGTTTTCTGTTTTATGGGTTTTTCCCATTTGCCTTTTAAAATTTATATATTATTAAAGAATCTCTATTGAGATCCAGCGGGCCGCCACTGATGCACGGTAGAGATTGCATCTTTTGATCTCCGATCTTGTTCACAAATTCACGGACTAGTGCTGTCTCGTAAGAATTTCGTAGGACGCTTAAAGAATGACAAAATATTCTCTGTATCTACTGGAACCGAGCCACATAGCTTGTATTCCACTATTTGCATTCACACCTGGGCTGTGTACATATATTGCCTTGGTTTGGCTCTGTAATCATTATTTAATTAAATATTAAGCCTACTGTATATCATTCTACTTTTTTACCTCATTTATTTTCTTTTATTCCTTAAAACAGTAAAACAACAACAATAATAATAATAATAACAATAATAATAATAATAATAATAATAATAATAATAATAATAATAATAAAAAACAGCACTTTATAATGCACCGTCTACCTAGCAGTGATTCTTTACAATAAAAAAAAGTATTTACTAACTATATTGATTTGTTGGAAAGCAAAGCACTGAGGATAATTTGCAAATTACTAGAGTCAAAAATGATTAAATATTAAACAAGTGAACAAAGACAAGGACAAAGAAAGAGGGAGGCTGAGGAGGGGCAAAAGTTGAACAAAAACTACTATGGTTCTATAATCGGAAAGGTTGTGCCCCTCCTCAACTCCAACTTCTAAAGCATTTAACATTAATAATATAAAAAATAGCTATATAGGATAGGCCTATCCTGGAGCCTAGGCCTATCCTGGAGCCTAGGCCTATATAAAAAAAAAAGAAAATGGTTATTCGCAAGCCGTGCAAACAACTCCAAAACGGTTATTCGCACAGCCTGCCATGCGGCCAACTCCAAAACAATTGTTCGCGCGGTAGCTGGTCGTGCTAATAACTAAAAAAACGGTTATACGCACGGCTGGCCGAACGAAAAACTGCAAAACGGTTATTCGCACGGCGTGCATATTTTTAATAAGTAAATAAATAAGAAAAAGATAGATAAAAAATAAACACTGTAATATATTTATATTTACTTTATTCCTTTATATGTTACATATATTTTTTATATATTTATTTATATATTTTTATATTTATTTATATATTAGAATATTTATTTATATACTTGTTTATTTATTTATATATCTATATTTATATATAATAAATTATATATATAAAATAAAATAAAAATTATTATGTATATTATATATAGGGCGTATCATCATATATAATATATATAACATATATAACATATATAATATATATAATATATGTAATGTATATATTATATATCATATATATAAAATATATAATATATATATTATATATATATATATATATATATATATTATAATATATATAGATAAGTAATCAAAGACACTAGGTTACAAACTCAACATTTTATTTTGCACTACAGACTGTTTCATGAAGGCACAGCCTCAATCATCAGGTGCTCGACTCTGGTAGATAAAGTACTGGTAGATAAAGATGATAAAAACTGTTTATAAAGAATAATATTCTATGTTAATTAGTACTGGACTCTCTTTTGTTTAATAAATGGATCTGAGATAGGCTATTGTTATTTAAGTTTGGTATCTTAGTAGGAACTTTCTTCTATGTCTGCATGCACTAATTCTTTTCTTTGGTGAAGTGTACTAGCTTCCGGATTGCATATAATGTGATATTTCTCCTGTAGGCATAGGTTGCATCGTTTATTAACATTAGAGTATGGCTTGCATTTAGATAGTATTCGCCATTGTATTTATGCTTTACATTGCTGCCTTTAGTTTCCAATCATATTGGCTAAGCGTGGTACTATTTCTATATTTAACATTCCGGAATGAACAAGTAACCGCATTATACCTACTATTAAAAGATTAAAAGTATTT
>NW_022689149.1:179314-182182 GCF_011630105.1 Anneissia japonica | reverse complement strand
ATAATAATAATAATAATAATAATAATAATAATAATAATAATAATAATAATAATAATACTGACTATGATGATGATAGTGACATTTAAAATTCATTATATAAATTACACAATTGCTAAAAAGGTTAATATCTTATGCATATGGTTCACTGAAATTGTGTAACTCGTTTGCGAAAACCATAATGAGAAAAAAATCCATTGATAATTGATGAATGAATGAATAAATGAACGCACCGAACGTACTCATGAATGCATTATTGAAAGGGTGAATTAAGGAAAGAATGAATAAATCAATGAACGAACGAACGAACGAGGGAGCGGATGGAATTAAGGGTGGATTAATTGATTGATTAATTGATTGAGTGATTGATTGATTGATTGATTCATTCACTCATGAATGAATGAATGAATGAATGAAAGAATAAATAAAAGAATGTGGATGTATTTATAGCTGGATGAGGAATGGATGGATAAATGAATGGGTGAATGGATGTATGGATGGATAATTGAATGAATGAATGGATGGATAGATAAATAATAGAATGAATAAATGGATAGATGGATGGATGGATGAATTAATTGATAAATGTTTGGATGAATGAATGGATTGGTAAATAATTAATTAATGAATGGATGGATAATTGAAAGAATGAATAAATGGAAAGATGAATGAATAAATGAATTGATCGATAATTGAATGAATGAATGGACGGACGGATGAATGAATAAATGGGGGGGGGGAAGTGGATAGATAGATGAATGAATGGATGAATGGACAATTAAATGTTAGAGTGGATGGATAATTCAACGAATGAATGAATGAATGAATGAATGAATGGAAGGTTGGATGGATGAATGAATGGAATGATAATTGAATGAATGAAAATAAATTGATGGATGGATGTAGGCATGCATGGATGAATGAATGGATTGATGAATAATTGCTGGCGGGTGAGCGGACGGACGGACGGACGGATGGATAATTGAATCACGGAATACTCTCTACTAGATTTTTTTGTTACAAGAACCGTAAAAATATAATTGTGCTGATGTACAAACATCAGACACAAAAAAAAATATTTTACCTGTGTCTCCCTTTAAATTTCACCATAGCTTCGTCAATAGCAATGTGTTTTGAGAGGTTGTAGTGACGTTGATACGCTGCTTTCATATGGTCAAGAATTGGACGGAGTTTGTATAGACGGTCCGGATTTGGATCTTTCGGCATGTGGGTGTTGTCGTTGAAGTGAAGATTACGTGATATCCAAAAGAAACGACGACGCGTCATGATGCTGGCTAATGCTTTGTCGTGAAAGTACGGGAGCTTAGACCAGATGTGCCTTAGCACCCTCACTCCTTTTGTCGAAATCATAATGACCATACCAAAGAACGCTTGTAGTTCTTCAATGGTCAGTTCAACGAATGTTGTTCCAGGATTTGACTGGGTGAAATATAAGTTTGTTTGGTTAACAATCAACTGCAAAATGGTGTGATTAAAAAAGATATCAAAATAATCTATAGATTTAGTTCTGGCCCCAAACATACCTTTATACCCAGGTGCTGGACCTTTAAATTTGTGAACTTTGAATGACGACTCTTCATCCATTGGTCGCCATTTACGTAGCTCTGCAGCGCGCTCTAAGCGTACCATAGCCGCCTGACCACCTCCTCTAGTAGGCACCATTCGTCCTGTGATGTTATAAGAATGTCCATCAAAACCTTCAGAACCTAAACCAAATGGGGTAACCTCACTTTCTTCCTCCACCTCTTCCGCCTCCTCCTTGTCGTCGTCCTCCAACACCACCATCTCATCCTCGCAATCGTACTCCTCGAAACAATCATCCGATGATGCCTGATCGCCAGACCAGTCAGAATCATCGGGCGTGAATACGTCGTCGTCAGAATCATATGATGCTTCCTCTCCGCTATCGCTAGAAATTTCGGAAACATACTCCTTCCTGAAACGAGTTGGAATCGGTCGTCGACGGAGAGACCTCTTGTAAGCTTTCTCTGCCATCTTAGAAAAAGGGTGAACGTAATATTATTAGAAACTCAAATGCCTGATACAGGCTTGTTTGTCAAAGGAGGTTCAGATTTACCAAACTGAAGATTTGAACGGTGTATCTGTTATGTACCGGTACAGTATTTGGCATAATTTCAAAATGCATCCGCCTTCATTATACGCTCCAATGGGGCACACTCTTTAATATTGGGTGTCATCGGAGGTCATTCAGATAATATGGTACCCTTCTATGGCACCAGCCAGGCCGGACATAAATATGTCGAGGTCAATACCTACCAATCGACTTTACATAACTACCCATCGAGTTTACACATAACTACCCATCCAGAGGTGACGGAACTAGAGGGTGCTGTGTTATGGAGAGTAATGTGGGACCGGAAATGGTCTGCATCAGTTGGTTGTTACCATGCGCCAGTAATGTTGAAGTACTGTATATAGTACAGCAAGATGAAACTATTATGTAGGCCAAATGATAAAGTTTGGAGTTTGTCGGGTATGTGAAATGATTATTGTACATTTTAAGCGCTAGCTAAATTCATAAGTGTAAGCTAAATTACGGTGATCAATTTAATTAGCAAAGATGGAGACAATTATTTCGAAGTTCCCTCTTTCCAAGAGGGGATGCATCCGCCTTCATTATACGCTTCAATAGGGCACACTCTTTAATACTGGGTGTCATCGGAGGTCATTCAGATAATATGGTACCCTCTATGGCATGCTTTGTCAAAATGAGTACGCCGCGGTACTCATTTTCACAAAGAAATACACACAACTGGTTAGCTAACAATATGCCAATACATGAACACCTGGGAAGGAAGGTTCAATCACGTTGTTGCGCAGCAAACGTCT
>NW_022689149.1:177933-179284 GCF_011630105.1 Anneissia japonica | reverse complement strand
TGCGCTACGGATGTACTGTGTAGCGGCCGATGACGATGAGGCATACAATACTAGGCTAGTAGGCTAGGGCTAGGCCCAGGCCTAACTAGACAGTGCAATAATAAATGTGATAGAAAGTACAGTACACTTTCGAAAGAAATAAATTTAAATAAAATTTAAAGAAACAAATAATCAAGAATAATTCAGTTGCAGAGGTACCTTGTACGTATTATACAATGCTAACAATGCGGCTTTTGTATCCCTAGCTAGGACAAGGCATCCAGGTGTGCAAAGCAGTGGTGTTTGTTTATCCCATGAAAAAATCACGCCGGGATAGTTTGCCTTACCAGGAAAATGTGACGTAATATAGCTTATGACGTATGCATGCTAACTATATTGTGAGTGTGACGTCACCAAAAAATGAATATTTTCTATTATAACCAAAATATTATTAACTACAAGGTTTCTAGGCGTAAATTCCCTTAATACGAATTAAGGGTTGCACAATCTCCTGGCCATACAAATTAATGCTCCCACTGACGTCTCAGTCAAGAAATACGGGTAGCTGAAGTTTTTCTCGCAAATCTGACTACGAAACTATATCCAAATTTCACGTTCCACCCTGATTTGTGCTTTGCACTCGCCGCTGAGGGCGGCGTGCCGGGAACCCTGCGTCGAGTTTACACATAACTACCTATCGAGTCAACATTTGCACATTTTTCTAATTTACTTTTCTTAAAAGCGCCACTTATGTTGGGCAATTGTTCTTCGCAATCGGATAGCATTTCGGTGGCGGAGAGGGGTTGGGGAGGGGTGGGGAGAGGGGTCACGGAGGTGGGCGTCACGGGGGAGGGGTCAACATTTTGTTTTTTATGATCATTGCTACTGTCTAAGATGGACCGAGACACTATTGATTTGTAGCGTTTGTTGGAAGTTCTTGCTCGGGAAAGAGAACTTAGGGAGATACATTTAGGTGTGCATGCTGTAGAACTCCTATTAAGAAAAAGTGTCCCCTTAATAGGGGTCCTTATTCAGGGGACACTAACTAATTACGTGCAATTGTCCCCTTTAATAGGGTTTTTGGCATTTCTTTGTAACATTTAATATAGATTATCTATAAGTATTGATCTAAGAATGAGTTACCGTTGTATTTATAACGTGATCATCTTTATTTTGATCAACTTCATTGTTGTATATTATATTGAGATATACGAGCCAGTTTTACTATTTTTTTTTAATTTCAACCATCTTTAAAGAGGGTAACCCTTCCAGTTTAGCCCAGTAGGTTAACTGATATTCAGGGGCCCTCTTTAATAAAATTAAAGAACAGTACAAACAACATCATTACAACATAATAATAATAATAATAATA
>NW_022689149.1:175658-177926 GCF_011630105.1 Anneissia japonica | reverse complement strand
TAATAATAATAATAATAATAATAATAATAATAATAATAATAATAACAATAATAATAATAATAATAATAATAATAATAATAATAATAATAATAATAATAATAACAACAACAACAACAACAACATACAATCCTCGTAAAAGTCTTAAAAATATTAAATGGACTTACATGGATACAATTAAAAATAGAAGTTTAATTTATAATGCCTATTAATATAATGTAATATAATATAGTATAATATAGAATAAAATTTAAACAACGTAATAATAAGAATAGCTCAAAAAACAGCAATAAACAACGGCTAAGAGTTTAAAATATATCGTTTTAACTTAAGTTTAAATATATTTTAGTGTGGATTCTAGTGTCATTTCGCGAGATAGGCATGCCCAAAGCAATTTTATTGCATTTTCTGGATATTTTGGGTATGCTGAATCCAAAACTGCAAAGGTTTGAGCCAAGATTGACTTGGCGGCCATTTTGGAATTTCAAAATGGCCGTCATTTTCACATAAAAAATAACAATTGTGCCATTAGAGCAAATATCAACATCATTTTGGCAGCAAACCCCTATATTTTCAATGTCAACCTCTCCGATGGTGATATTCTCATTGATAAATGGCGGCCATCTTGAATTTCAAAATGGCTGCCGTTTTTACAGTAAAAATAACAATAGTTGTGCTATTAGAGCAGGTATCAACTGATTTTGGCAGCAAACCCTATATTTTCAATGTCAACCTGTCCAATGGTGAGATTCTTACAAATCATACATGGCAGCCATATTGAATTTCAAAATGGCTGCCATTTTCACAGTAATAATAACCATAATTGTGCTATTAAAGCAGGTATCGACATGATTTTGATAGCAAAACTTATGTTTTCAATGTCAACCTGTTCAAATGATATTCTTACTGTAATGGTGGCCATACAAAATGGCCGACAAATTTCAAGCAAAAACTTATACATGCCAGCAATCCCTTTTTGGCCGGGAGACTCCTGTTTTGGTATTCTGACCACAGGCCAATTTTTCTCACGTTTTTTCGCGCTCTTTCAGTGTACAAAAAAATTCATTATACGTTAATTGTAGTCTTTTTGTAATAACACACTACGGAAAACGGACCAGATCTTATGTTGAATAAATGGACATGAAGTTGCAGTTGCTAAAATACCAGTCCAGTAATTATAGAAAACGCACTATTAGACAAGTATTGAATCCAGATTTTGTATCTTGTATTGAAAAAGGGCTAGAAAATGAGAAATTAATCCATATAGACATAGCCTATAGTCACATTTTGTCTTGTGTAGACACAAGACAAAATGTGGTTCAATTAAACACACAAGTTATTTAAAATCAATACCATACTTTTATTATTGGAATACATATCATAAGAACCATGAGATTTGTACTTATAATACATTAATAGCTGAAGCCTCCAAGGGGAGGGGTTACACATGTAATGGGAACACCTCTCCCCACCCATGACCAAATTCCCCCATTTTTTACTATCAAAATGTTAGCATGTATGAAAACTGCATTATTTTTCTTTTAAAGTAAATATGTCGATTGAAAAAGATTTTATTACGAAATTAAAACACATTAACCAGTCCAATGGTGATATTCACATGAAGAACGGATGCCAACTGTCTTTACTCAAAATGACTGACATTTTTTCAGATGCATGTCAAGTGTTTTTACAATATCAGCCACTCCGGTATTAATCTAGAAATTACATAAGAGTTCCTTAATCAGCAGATCAACATATCTTGTTAGAACAATAAAACTTGTGTCATGCTATTCTTCTCTGCCATCTACACATTTGAAACTTGAAATTATTTCATTAGGTATTATTGTTTTAAGATTTTGCATGGCGAAGTAACAATAATAAAAAAAATGTACCGGTAGATGTTGGTGGTAGTAGATATCTACATGTTGTAGAGCAAACTGGTGTAGTCACTTTCCTCCATGGTCAAACATGAATAAGATCGAGAACCACAATGGAAACCATTACACCAACCCACTCTCTCATCAATAATGATTAAATTGGTAGGCATACATACCACCTATGCCCTTCAAATTAGCCTCATTGTATACTACTAGTTTTTAAAGGAAATTCAGTTATTATGGTGTAGACGTCTGTTCAAACACTTTAAAAGTGCTTGAGCAGACCTCTATACCATAAAATCGGGCAGAAAATTATAGTTCTTGCGCAATTTTTTCTGGAACTCAAATTTAGCCACCACTATGACTGCTTTGGGTGCTGGAAGAGTAAAATATG
>NW_022689149.1:174338-175607 GCF_011630105.1 Anneissia japonica | reverse complement strand
TATTTCTCCCATCAACAATTCTTTCTTGACTGAGATAATATTTTAATTGAAGTGTCATTTACAGACTTCTCAAAAAGTCATATCAAGGTAACCACAGTACTTGCAATTTTCCTATTTTTTCATTTGCAATAACTAACATTGATATAGGGTATGGCAAGTAAGCATTTATTAGTTTTGTGTCTAAGGCAGTCTATAAAATACAGTAGCATCAATGTGTCTGTCATTGATGCATCTTAATAATGTTTAACATCTTCCGACAATTGAAAGTCTTGACCTTGGTATCTGTTCCCTAAACAATAACCAACTTTTTAAACTGCATTCTCAAAATGGATGTGCCCATGTGCCATAGATGACTCGATTTTGCCAAAAGATAATATCTATCACAGGCACATGGTTTATTGCCAAATTTCTTTCGATGTCATATTAATTGGTTTTGCTTTGTTCTTTTAATGGTTTGCACTTCACTAAATATTGAACATCATATCTGTCGAACAAAGCTGGACTGTTTTATCTGGTTTGTAATCGTTAATCTGTGTCTTTGATGCTGTCATTATTTATGATTGATATATTGATCATGTTAAACTCTAACCATTAGCAAAGATAAGGAAACAACCTCTGTCTTTGTTCTGTCAACTTGATACGTTGTCCCCAATCCCATTTGGTATTGCCAAATGGTAAAAATACCAATGAAATAGATCCAACTCTTATTTTTTTTGAAAAATAACCGACAGTGAACAACAAAATTAGTTTTCGCATTCCTTGTTCTACTGTCTTTGCCGATTAAATACCCTGTGCACCTAATTGTGAGACCTCTTCTCTTCGAAGTAATTGACTGCGATTTAATTTAATCTGCATAGGAATATTAACTGTGGACTGTTTGATATTACAATATATATATATATATATATATATATATATATATATATATATATATATATATATATATATACTCTATATATATATATATGTAGGCTTATTTGAATAACTATGTATAATTATATGCTATCATTTTAGAATCCATAAAAATACTCCTACTTATAATAAACTTATCCATAAAATATCACTTCATTGCATCAAAAACAATACTGTACTGTGCTGTATAGACTAAACTTTCTGGGAAAAAAGAGCCAGAGTGTTATCATCATCATCATCATTTATTCAAAAATAACCTCTAGCAAGGAGAAGCAAAGAAATACAATCAAAACAATGCAATTGAATTATAAACGTGGCTTGAATAATTAGAAACAGGCATAAAATTCGGACATTACA
>NW_022689149.1:171913-173743 GCF_011630105.1 Anneissia japonica | reverse complement strand
GAGACCGGCAGAAGCACCTAGGAGAGAAAAAATAAAGATCCTTTGCAACCTAACGAACTAACTTCTTTACTAATTTAACGGGAACGCAAATTATATTTGTACTTCGTTTACAAATTTGCAATAAAAGAATCTTGTATATCTCTTATCTTGTATCTTGTGTTCATATCATTTAATGGTTTCTAGATATTTACGTTATGAAAAATGTTATGAAGCTGCTATCAAACCATGTACCTAAATGCAACGATAATTGTGTCCACGAAGTATGCTTATCATAAAGCATGGTTAGAACACTGTAATTCTGGCCTAAGTAATACAGTTCAATAGTATACTGTTGTACAATGATATTTTTTTTATCTATATTTCAAAAGCATCTAGTAAAGCATAAAGTAAAACGCGCAGAATGGTTGTTAATATTTAAATTGCTCATATAAAAGGATTGAATAAGTTATTAGTTACAAAGAGATTGAAACAATTTAGTTTTCACTCATTTAGACTTTTCATTAAGAAAGAGTTTTTTTTTTTTTATACTAATTAAGGTGATAACAAACTGTAATTTGCTTAGCCTAGTATTTGCAAAGTGCACATTTCCTGCTTTCTATGTTTAGTTCCACGCAACGACGATTTTCGTGATTACAAATAATAATGAGTTACACGTCCCTAGCGTTAAGGTCAACACCATAGTTGTAAACTCTAGTTGATTTACTAGCTGGAAAATCGGCTATGAGTATTACCATAGAAAATTTTCAATCTAGGCCCATTAGGCCTACATCTTTTTATCGTTAATATCAGCCAATTTAGGTTTATAGGTTTATGCAAAGAATGAAATGTATAGGCGCTTGTGTAATTTGCAAAATAAGTTTTTGCTTTAAATTTTCACTTCAGCTGAAATTCATTAAGCAATTCAAATTATCCATATTTAACTTTGTTAAGCGAAACATATACAGATAGCCATGGCAGTAACGCCCCATAATGTTTGAAGGGGAGAGCCAATGCTAGGTACGGAGCACCGATCAGGGGGTTGGGAGCCCACCGGACAGTAATTTTAGAAATTGCCAAAAGCAAGTCAGGATATTGTCTGAAACATTAGCTGGGTATAAGGAAAAATAGCTTCAATATTAAGTAATGTATTATAGGCCTACACTTGCTATTAATTACATGTTAATTTTTTAAACATCTTTTTTAGCTTATTCTATGGCCAAATCACAAGAGTATATATATCCACCCATTATGGAGTTTCTTATACAGTAAACCCCTATTTACCTTTTGGTCCATGGATAGGCCTAAATTTTGGCCAGGAAATTTGGGTTCCTCCTTAAGGACAAAAGATTTGCACCCGGAGGGGAATCCCAAGCTCGAAACAGATGGCGGGGGACGAGGTTTCTGACAAGATCTTAAACCGGCATGGTCACGTGGGAGCTACGCCCCCGAAAAGTAATACAATTTATGGGTTCCAAAGGTTTATTTTAATCCATCTTAGAGTTTACGAATATATAAAAAATGCAAAATAATTTTTCTCCTCTCCGACAAATCGTGATTTTCCTCTACCAAAACACGTTGTTAGAAAGGTGAAGGTAGGGGTTGGGATAGCTGTAGCCCACACTAGCCAAAGCCATCCCATATTTTGGTGTGGCAGTATAATATTAAACATCAGAATTAAGTAGTTTGATTTTTATTCTTTCAGTTTATAGCTTAGTGTACTACAACAAAGCCTCTAAATCTGATTGTGTTTCCCTAAAATAGGCCTTCTCTCGGGTTCGATGTTTACATCTTCTTATCAAGTGATCCAGTCATTGTCTCTTATACACATCTTATACTGTTGTACAATGATAT
>NW_022689149.1:165828-171446 GCF_011630105.1 Anneissia japonica | reverse complement strand
ATATATATATATATATATATATATATATATATATATATATATATTCACGATATACTGTTTAATTTCTTTAACATATTAATATAAAAACAGTTGTTGTTGAGCTAAACAAAAAGTTATTTCAATTGTATGCAATCTCCAATTGTTATGGCGAATATTTTAATCATTTTAAACAGAGACCAGGATATACCTGCAGTTCTAACCCCTAGGCACTTCTCATACTGACAAAAATGCTCACGCATAGCAGAGTTGTGGTTGGAAAAACTTATTTGTCGCAGCTTGTAAATAATAGACAATAATTCTCGTTCCGGAAGGTGCGCTAATGTATTCGAATTCGCTCAAAAAGGTATAAAAAGGTTTGCCTAAAGTTTGCGACTGCTGGGGCCTAGTAGCTCCAGGCCTAATAGGCCTAATTAAACGACCTAATTTGTACTCTATGTATATTACTGTAGCTTCTATATCGAAATTAATATTATTTGAGCTAAACATATGGCATTTGACAACCTGAATCATATTCCTGCTATCCATGGCACAAAATAAAAAAAAAATAAAAAAACGGAGCATTAATGAAGGCCAAGGGAGTGTCAAAATTATATAATAAAATAGTGTTATTATTACCAATATTTGCATTTGTGTCATTATATATATATATATATGAAGTTCTATAAAAGTCATTGTGTAATAAAATGTCTGCGACGGGGTTCGAACCTGCGACCACTCGCTGACAAGGCGAGCGTCATAACCACTAGACCACGAAGGCTTCATGGTTGAATAGGTTCAAATAACCGTCGGGAACATTGTATTACACATATGCTACGCCTCAAGAGGGCGTTCGGCCATATAAATTTGGCAATACGGCTAGAAATACTGTCATATATTATATATGTGTGGTAATTTAAATAATAAAACATGGCTCAGGTGCGCGACGGTATTTGAGTGAAGCGTTGTGGTGAAAGTCCGTGTTCAGACGTAAACTCAAATATATGTGTAATTTAATAATTTAGCCTTGAGGCTAATTCCGATGGCCGTTCGGACGAGTAGAATAAGAACCGGTAAAACCAGTAACAATTCTCGTATGTCTTTCCTTCAACCAAGGTCAGATACAGGTTTTTTAGCAATATTTTTGTTGTTACTGTTTAAAACTATACATAATCTAGCCTTTGTAACTTCATTTGGAGATTCAAGTGATTTCTTTACCGTGATAACAAAACTTTATTAAACTCGGCACATGTCCGCCGCTAGACGACGCCATGTTGTTGTTGACTTTTAAGCAACACGAAAGTTGTTGTAACAAAACTAATTTAAAAGTAGCTATAAAATTATTTTTCTGTTATTGAAATACAAATTATATCTAATTATAATTTTTAAGTTTGTTTTTAAAGCAGTAATACTCACTCAACAAATAATAATTATGAATTAGAAATACAACATTTGAACGAATAGTGACTCATGTAAAATGTTGTTTGCTCGCTAATATACCGTAAAGAACATTTGTTTGTTGTTTAAATGTAATTTTCTCGTGTTTTGCTAAAGTTCTTACTGTCAAACTTTTTCAATGCTTTTAAATATTATTTAAGTTATTTTCATAAGGAGTTACAGTATTATGAGAAAATGGGAACGAAATTGAACGATAAGAATTTTACTCTGGCCTGGTTGTAGGCCTATACAAATCTAAAGTTCAACTTGTGACATGGGCCTTGTTAATGTGATAAACTACGCCCGGAGGCAGCGTGTAATTGAAATATCCACTAAAAAAAGATGGGTTTTGGGACAGACGTTTTTCGAATTTTTTATGGCTAGAGGCAAAATTTAATTGCCACACGTGGCCTCTCAGTTGGAAGCACCCGGCAAAACTTTAGTCGTCCGAACGGGCCCAAAGGGGTTTTTTCCCCCTTTTTTGTTCAGTGGCGTGGCCGAACGTTTCACCGACAGACATTTGACAGACAGACATTTGGCCTACACACTATAGGCCGACAAAACTATTTTGCCGAATGTCAGTTCGCCGACAGCCAATTTGCCGACAGACAATTTGTCGACAGACAATTTGCCGACAGCCAATCTGCAGACAGACAATTTGCCGACAGACAATTCGCCGACATTTAGTCGTGGCCGGACGTTTCACCGACAACCATTTGGTCGACAGACATTAGGCCTACAGACTATCGACCGAAAAACCATTTCGCCGAATGCCATTTTGCCGACAGGACGTTTCGCCGACAGCCAATTTGCCGAAAGACAATTCGCCGAAATTCTTGTGAACATGTTAATGGATGAATGATTAATTTTCGTGGCCTGATGTTTCACCAACAGACATTTGGCCTACAAAATCGCCCGAAATATCATTCGCCCACACGAGATTTTGCCTACACCACATTTCGCCGAATGTGAGTTTACCGACAGGGTGGTTAGCCGTCAGCGAATTCGCTGACACTTTTTTATGGATGTTGATGTTAATGGATGGATAAGTTATTTTCGGTTACGTGTCCAAAACCTTTCTAGTGCCGAATATTGTGCACAGCTTACAGATATCAAATGTAAAATTTTGTTTTGAGCATTAAATTTGAAACTTCCATACTGTGATAGAGCTAAAATTTCATGATAAGAAGAATTAGTAGGCCCACTGTTCAAATCGTAAAATTAATTATTCTATTCTAGTAACGTATTACTATTCTTTATAATAATGAAAGGGCCTTAATAATCTGGAGCCGATGCAGGGTTACAACGATGCGATCGAACCCCCTACCCCATCATAGTACGTGTACATTTTTAAAGGTATGACTGCAATTTCCTGGAACAGAGAGGTAAATATGCTCAAAATGTTCGCACCTCCGCTCCATGAATGATGGGCCTAAGTCATAGGGACTCTCACGTACCCCCTACGACCAAATCTTGCATTCGCCCAAGCTGATAAAGTTCTACTGTTAAAGCATACAATGTTTAACTACTATTACTTGTAGGCCTACGTTCGCTAATACCGCAAAAACTCGAATTGAAGCCCTGGATTCTATTTTTTGCCAAATTTGGATGGTGGATGGGCTTCTTTTTTCGATATGGGCTTCATTTCAAGACTATACTTTTGTAGAATAACGTAGTAGATAGTAGGCCTTTTTTCAAAATAAACGCTGTAAATTTTGAATTCGTAATATAAAACAATAAATAAGGTCATAACATCAATCTGTATTATGGAGTGTATTTAATTGCCATTAAGTCACCAAAACTACCAAGCTTGTTTTCAATTAATTGTCTTTTTTGAAATGCATGTACAGTGTATGTATTTGATTTCGGACACAGTCCTTACGACATCCATTTGTATTGGATCGCGTGAGTGACTATGCTCAGAAAGCTGATTTTTCTAGATGGTCGTACTCTGTTGTTAATCTAGCCTTACATTCACCCTTTTCACGCATCTCCATAACTAATTGCATCTCTCTGCTTATTAAGGATATATGCATATCCTTCGTTAAGAAGCCTGCGGCGCCTCGTTCAATTGAGACAAACTCCATGATGAACGAATGGAAATGATAAAGTTTTCAGGCCCTTAGTTTTTATATACCACCACCGAACGGGCTGATGGTTCATAAGAAAGAAGCCCCCAATATTTTCACATGCTTTCATCTTGTCGGTGAACGTTTGTCGGCAAACTCAGACGTGCAAGCGAACGTTTGAGTGCTTCTTGAAATGAATGAAAAGAGTAAGAAAAACAATCCTAGAACCGCTTCCGTGTGAAACCAAACATCTCTATTTGAAAAGGACACCGATTTGATGTCAGTTCACATTTCAGGGCTTCCAAAACTGTTGGTCACGACCCAAATTCAGGCCACGAAAAGTTTCAGTGAGTCGCGAAGGAGTACCTATTTAGGAACAAATAAAACAATTAATAACATTTCAGACAGTATTTATGTGACGTATAATATACGTATATACAGTATATATATATATATATATATATATATATATATATATAAAGTATATATATAGAGTATATATATATATATATGTATATTTTATATATATCATATATACCCGCCCGCATACCTCGAACTATTCGGGTGAGCTCGTTCATAAGGTAATACACATAGACTTTCAATAGTTTATTATAAGTAATAGTTGGTAAGCCATGTGCAAAGTATTAAAGCACTTTGATTGCTTACTAGAAATATTCTGAAAGAATAGGCACGACGAACTAAACAGTTCTACACTTACCTGATGCTTCCGCAAATTGATACAAACATAATTAGAAAGTCAATTGAATAATTGTCCGCCCAAGTACTCCATTAAAAATATGTATATCCCTAATTGTACATGACGCAGTGATTCGTGTGCTCGAGATATGTAGCAGTGGACCAATACAAGATGATTGTGTCAGTATTATGTAGAACCGAAACCATTAACTTAAAACTAGATTTTAAAATTACCAACGCACAGGAACAGAAACACATTTAAGTTTATTTTTATCTGGACTACTGAAAGCGGACATGACTTTGAAAACATGAACAGAACATCAGCACTGTTTCTGCATTATTTATAAAAAAAATGTCACTAAAAAGGATAGGGAGTATTGATCTGTAACGAATGTACTGTGCATTTATAGCAAAATAATAATTTTAATAATATAGGATATTGAATATCAACCTTATATCATAACAATTGTTCATTGTAGTATGTAGTATATATTTGTCATATTACCTAAGATAAACTATAAAATAATACATAATGTATAGGTCAAATATAATAAAATTATACTCTACTGTATATCATGTTTATTTGTTTAATACAAGGACCAACGAAAAACCAAAAATGAAAACTAACCTTATGTTCAACATACAAAATTCAAACAACCAATTATTGTCACTGTTGTAAAATACTTATGCCACTTTGTTTATAAGAAAAAAAAATTAATTCACCTCCTCTGAATCGTGTTGTACACGTCAGACACGCCATTGGACATGGTGCACATAAAAACGCATATCTGTAATACACTTACAGGTACGTTAAAGTTTGCAATCTTAAAAAAATAATAATAATAATTTTAAAAAAAATAGAAAAAAGCAACAAAAAACAAAATAATAATAAGACACCAACGTCTATCCTTGATATATACTTACAATTCAATGTAATGTTATTAGCTACTATTGCCATAAAAAGGGTAAAATATCCGCATCAACTCTATATTTACAATAATTATATACAATAAATACAAAACAAGGATTTTTAAAAATTATAGACCAATTCTATTGTTGTTAAAATAAAAGTAAAATATGACTTGCTGAATATCAGATGTTGTGACGGAGAATGGGTAAATGTTTACAGTGGACTGAAATGGAGTTGAATAGCTTAGTGGTTAAGATGCTTGTCTTCCAAACACATGGTCCTGGGTTCAATTTCTGTGACAGCAGAACTTTTACTCACGCCTAAAATAACTCCACAACCTAAAGGCCAACTCAGACAGCGTCGGCCGACGCAGCCCGACCCGATTTATCGTCGGGAACAGTCTTAAGGCAGGCTCAGGTCGACACGGAACTGAAAGGAACTCAACTCAACTCAACTCAACTCAACTCGTCGACATGAGCGCTCCGCGCAACTGAAAGGAACTGAACGCAACTGAAAGGAACTGAGCTCAT
>NW_022689149.1:153277-161880 GCF_011630105.1 Anneissia japonica | reverse complement strand
CCATTTTGAAACGGCTGGCAACCCCCCTTACGTATGAAAAAAAAAATGTTGCACATACTTTTTTGATTTATCTATGTCTACTCTACATCATATCCAATTTTTAAAAAATATAGCAAAAAAAAATGCAACCTCTGATATTACTACATTTCGGACTGGACTACAACATAAAACAATACCGGTAGGTCATTAGTTTACAAATTGTGATAGTCAATTCTGTCTATCACCATCGGTAACTACCAACAACAGGCCCGTATTTAGGAATTTCAATGGGGGGGGGGGGTTTGGCTTGCGACTATGCGGAACTCCTTATCAGATTCTTATAAATTAGCGCTTTTAATTAGCAAAAATGACGTCATTTTTCATAATTATTCCCTTGGGGGCGGTAGACTTTTGTTTATTTCTAGAGACCTCTAATTATTTCGTGATCCTAATTAATCAACTTTACCTGTAATTAACGAAATAAGCATCGTTTATTATATTATTTTTCGATTTTATCATAATAGTAACTTTTATTAGTAAACTCAATCAAATTCTCCAATATTCATTTTAAATAGTTGGCCTGGGATCCCTAACTACATGTATGTACTATTTTTGTTTTAGCCCGCATTTGTAGGCCTACAGAATAAAACGGCAATGAAAAAAATCTTCATAATTTTCACGGAACTCCATCTCCCTCGGGGGGCGGGGGGTGGGGGTTCGGACGAATCCCCCTAAATACGGGCCTTAACAATTATTCAGTATTGCATATAAAGACAATTTTGCTTGCAAGACTATCAAATAGGCCTATCTCTATAACTTAACAATTTACAATTCAACACTTCAAGGCAATGCAATAATAACTGGTTATAACAATAATATCAATAATAATAATAATAGTAGTAAACAAATATAATAATAATAAGTATAATACTCAGCGCTTAAAATGTGGCTAACACGAACACAACTTTTCAACGTGGCTAACACAAACCCAGCACTGCTAACGTGGCTAACACGAACCCAGCACTACTAACGTGGCTAACACGAACACAACATTTCTAACGTTGCTAACACGAACTAAGCTCTTATAACGTGGCTAACACGAACTCAGCTCTAACGTGGCTAACACGAACTCAGCACTTATAACGTGGTTAACACGAACACAGCTCTTATAACGTGGCTAACACGAACACAACTCATCTAACGTGGCTAACACGAACCCAGCACTTCTAACGTGGCTAACACGAACCCAGCACTTCTAACGTGGCTAACACGAGCACAACACTTCTAACGTGGCTAACACGAACTCAGATCTTATAACGTGGCTAACACGAACTCAGCTCTAACGTGGCTAACACGAACTCAGAACTATGGGTGTACAAAAAAACCTCATAATAATAATTGAATAAGTTTAGCTCCTGAGTTTGAGATTCCCGGCATCAAGTGGTCAGTCGGAAATGGCAATTGGTCTGTGTTTCCAATCTTCCTCCCGTTCTTCTAACCATCTAAGTTCTACAACATAATAGAATAATACATGACATAACAAAGAATCTACAATTCTATAATGTTTCGAGGCTATAAATTTACATTTTACATTACACACAAGCAAGGGTAAGTATAGTAATAATCAATATACTTGCACATTTAATTATTAAGAACCAATAACAAAATTTGTTTTGACAATGTATTTAATACATGAAAACTCACAGTCACGATCTTATGCCCGCTTCGTGTTGGTTTTGGGTCTGTCCTGTAACATCGTCACACCAGTACGTAAAACCGAGCACAGTACCCGATATACCATATAACGCACGGAAATCTACGGCACAGCATACAAGACACAAGACAGTACCCAGCCAATCCCGCACGCAGCCGTTCCACTCAACGGTACTAGGACATTTCGCCCAATGCCAGTTTGCCTACGGACGTTTGGCCGACAGACAGTTGACCGAAAGAAAATTCACCGACACCGGAATTCGCCGAAATCGAATTCACCGAAAGCCAATTCGCCGACAACCAATTCGTCGACAGACATTTCGCCGACAACCAATTCGCCGACAGACATTTCGCCGACAATTTATTTTTTTGTGATGTGATTGATGATTCTTCGCGTACTAAGACACTTTGCCGAATTCCAGTTTGCCGACGGAAGTTTGGCCGTCAGGACAGTTGACCGAAAGAAATTCACTGACACCGGAATTCGACGAAATCGAATCCACCGACTGGACGATTCGCCAACAGCCAATTCGCCGACAACCAATTCGCCGACAGACATTTCGCAGACAATTTATTTTTGTTATGTAATTGATGGTTCTTCGTCGTACTAGGACATTTCCCCAAATGCCAGTTTGCCGACAGACGTTTGGCCGACAGAAACTTGAAAGAGCATTCACCGACACCGCCGAAATCAAATTCGCGGACTAGTTATTAATACATGCAGACATACTTTTAATATATTAATCATGCAACAAGATTCTGTCAAAAACATTATATAAAGGCCTATAATAAACACACGTTCATGTATTATTTTTATTTAATATTACGAAGAAAATCATAAGCTACTCTAATAACTAAGCCAATATAAAGGGCACTTTTTTAATTGGTACAAATTGATATAGAATGTAAGACAGGATAGAAGATACCAGGTGTGAATCTACTGCAAATTTAAGGAAAAATTAAAATGTACACAATATACTTTAAAGTAATAATATGCCCATTTCAAATGTTTGAAATGCACCAGAATACGACGTACAAATATAAAGTAAAGTTTAAATGCACAAGTGGAGGACACATGACATTATTAATTGGTCGATATCTTTCATTCATTCACGTATAAAATTCAAAATATAGCAGCACAAGTTGAATTTCAGTTTGAATGTAAGGTACAAATTAGGCAAATCAATAAGATAATGGGTGGCCTATATACAATTCAATCAACGAGGAATAAATAATTTAGCTATATACAAGTTGAATTTAAAAAATCCAAACTGATTATCTGTTTATATATACATTAGATACAGAAAATGACAAATACAAAAATAGTAAGAAAACGTACAAAAAAATAGATGATCATACAATTAATAAAATAAGTATTCATTAATAAATAATAGTTATGTAACAACTTTGCATAATACAATAATTCTTCAATCAAAATGAAATATGGGCGGTGCACGAAAACATGTTTGTTCGAACACATTTTTAATTTTAATAATTTTACTTTTAATAACTTTTTAACTAGAACTATTGACCCCTATATTGCAGATTTTTACAAACAAGATTGGATAAACAAGATACAACAAAAAACATCACTAGAAGGTTATTCAAAATTAAAATCCAGCCCAAGCATTGACAAATATCTCCTAGATAAAACAAATTTTTTAGGGGCAAGTTTAAAATTTAAAGTAAGATCAAATACTCTACCCCTAGATGGCAGGACCTGTAAGTCTGTCTCTTATACACATCTAGATGTGTAGAATATTTTTACAGTATCTGGGCTAGGCATGATGCCTTCCAAATATATATTCTAAATGCAGTAGATAAATGTTTATAAGAGTGCATTAATAGGAACATATTTGAGCACCGTTCGCTTAATCTATTCATCTATAGTACGCATCATTTAATTTGAATTTTATACCAGGTAAGAATTTGTACTTGTGGGTTTAGAAAAGTAAATAAACATGTTGGTAACGTATGTTGTCCAAGGACAACCAAAATGAGAAAACTGCCACCGTTTCTCCAAACGCTATTATTAATTGCAGAATATTCATGAATGAATGAATACCTACAGAGTATTTCATTGTGGTTTAACAACACCAACTGGCGTATTATAAAGCCTACATGTATTCTACCGTGAGTGTGTTACATAAATATAGGACTGTGTATTTATAATGGAATGAATAGGCCTAATAAAGGGAATTAAAATACCTTTTCCAATAATGGTACCAACACTAACACACTTCATGCTAATAATAATTATGCTAAGCGTTTGATTACTATTATTTTTTGTTTCGTATAAACATTGCTCGTGTTGGTTAGTTATTGAGCATAATTGGAAGTTAAATGAGACTTACTTGTAAGTTGAGATTTGACTGGAAGTCTGTTCCCTATTTCTAAAGAAGTAGTGGTAAAATGAGATTGAAGGATGCGTACAATCGTATATGAAAACTTGAGGAAACACTGCAATTTTTGTTTCAAAATTAACAAAAGTCCATGTCTCAAGCCACTTCATGGATTTAAGGGATAGGAGTCAAACTGTTGGGAGGGCATGTTACCAATACTTCCGGAAAAGGAGGGAACATAATTCCAGTAAAATTTCAACTTGCAGGTAAGTCTTATTCAACTTCTCAATTCTGTTTCCTCCACTCCGGAAAGAGTGGTCCCATGAGATGTTGAAAGATAGTTTTTTCCGAAACCACACCCTATTTGGATAGGTCACTCCAAATAAATTATATAAACATACAACAATCCAACTGTAAACTCCCCTTTTTCACGTTTCCCCAAACACAAACAGGCTCAGCCTGTACGCTTGTTATTTCACTAATAATGATGTAATAAACAGTTTCAACTTTAACTCATAAACATCTAAACCCCAACTGATGATAGTTTAACGCTCACAAACTTAGTATCCAAATAACAGTGTGAATATCACGTTAACTCATGAGAGAGAGACATTATATAAAGGTTTATAATAAAATCTTGCAAACGTTCGACCATCCTGTATGAGTTTTTAGTATAGTACCTATGGGTATATTCTGTCTTAGAGCAGCCGAAGTAGAGGACGCCCTGGTATTATGCGTTGTAAAAGTCGACATGCATACCATAGTTCTATTTTCTCTATGCTTATACTCGCCTCTATTAATGAGCATTTTACCCATCTTGAAATAGTGGCTTTGACATTTCTCTATTCGGTTTTTGAAAACTAATGAACAACTGAGTGTTTTGTGTTATGTGTTTTGTTACTTCAAATTATTCCTTATTAACACAAGACACCACACATTTGGATTTTTCGGGGAATGCTTGAATTTAAATCTCACCCTAGTGAAACCCTGGTCTTGTTTGTTTTAAAATTTCCCTAAATCTGATCTTCAAAATGTTCTCCCAGTGATATATTACGGATATCTATAATGTGCAAACTCTGTGCTCTCTGAGTTGTTAACAAAGCTAACAATGTGACTGTCTTAGGTGTTAGCTCTCTCAATTACGCTGTATTATTGACCAATCTACTCAAGTGTTTCAAATCAATTTCTGGATCCCATGTGACTGAATTGCGTGGAAGAGCTAGTTTTAACTGAAAAACATTCATGAATCTTTTTATATAGATTGTTTGGCTTTGGAGGAATCTTTTTTTTTTTTTTTTTTGACGATCTAAAATCTGATCTGGACCTTGTGTTGTAGCTATGAACGGACTGATTTAGTTGGAAATAATTTTGGAATGTATTTGATACAATATATTTGATATTTGATAGTGTATGGCATGAAGGTATCTTAAAATCAGCATGGGATGCTGGAATTAGAGGTAAAGTTTGGCGAATTTTAATTGTCTATATAAAAATGTTAAAGCCAAAGTTAAATTAGGAAATAATTTCACAGGTCAATTTAATGTGGATAAGGGTCAAACAGGGGTGTGTTTTGTCCCCAATATTATTTTGTACCTTTATTAATGAATTTGTGAAAGTTCTTCGAAATAATGATGTAGGTATTAGGATGAACGGTTCATAGATGGGAGGCCTTTTTTGGGCCGACGATGTTGTCTTGATGGCAAATAATGAATTTGAAATGTTAAAAATATTGGATATTGCAGGGAAATATGCAAAGGAGTGGAAATTAGGCTTTAATTATGAAAAATCTAATGTAATGGTCATCGGAAAACTTAAAAACCGAGAGAGGAAATGGAAAATAGGTGAGAACTTTATAACTGAGGTAAACACTTATAAATATTTGGGCGTTATAATTTCTTCGAATCAAAAGGAACATGGTCATTACCAACACGTTACCCGAAAGTGAAATCGACTAATTTCATACATTAAAGGTATAATAGGAAATCTTGATAATTTCAACCGGGTCTATATTGGAAATATATTATGGAAGACAATAGCTCTTCTGTCACTAAATTTTGAGTGTGGCATTTGGCGTAATAACTCCAAAAAAGATAATTATGACTTAGAGAAATTACAACTGCAAATGGCCAGATTCCTACTTAAAGCTCCTCGGTGCACACCTCAGGAAGCACTATATGGTGATTTGGGTTGGACCCAATATCTCAAACACATGAAGTGAATAAAATTAAATTTCTTAACCGAATCGTAAAAATGAATGTAAACCGGTGGCCTAATATTTTACTCCACTGCATGTTTCAACTCGACTGTGATTTTGATATGTTGAAATATCCTTTTTTAAATTTATGTAAGGATACATTAGATAAGTGTCATAATTTGAACTTGTTCGAACACATTTTTAATTTTAATAATTTTACTTTTAATAACTTTTTAACTAGAACTATTGACCCCTATATTGCAGATTTTTACAAACAAGATTGGATAAACAAGATACAACAAAAAACATCACTAGAAGGTTATTCAAAATTAAAATCCAGCCCAAGCATTGACAAATATCTCCTAGATAAAACAAATTTTTTAGGGGCAAGTTTAAAATTTAAAGTAAGATCAAATACTCTACCCCTAGATGGCAGGACCTGTAAGTGGTCTAAAGAAATATCCGGCCACTGTACCTTGTGCGAAAATGGTGAGATCAAAGATGTCAGACACTTTTTATTTATTTGCAAATCATTCGAGGTTATTAGGGAGTCTGTATTATTAGATTTGAAAAAAGATCTTGAATTTTGTTCTGAGTCTGCAATATGGGAAAAATTTACCGAATCAAATATTAACGTGAAAATGCAGCTTGTACTGGGGGGAGAAAACCACTGATCTTAGTTATTAGATTTTTACAGCATTTAGCAAGTACTGCAAAAAATATTTAAAACTTGCTTTTTGAGAAACGTTCATATTTGAAACTGGTTTGATTTTACATTGTTGCTTTAAGTTACTTTTCTTTGTTCTTCGGTATTTAATAGGCCTAATTGTTAAGCCTTTTATTTTTGTTTAATTCTAATTTTGTTTTCATTGATACTTTTGTTAAGCTTTGTGTAAATTGATTGTGCTTTCTTTAACACAAGATTTTTTTTCCTACTGTATTTAATAGGCCTGTTTTTGTTTTTGTTTAATCTTTTGTTTAGTTTTCATAGACACTTTTGTTAAGCCTTGTCTAAATTGATTATATTTCTTTAATAAAAGAAAAGCAATTTGTTCTCTTAGTTTAAGATTGACTGCACCACTTAATTGTGTGTTGCCACTGTTATAAAAGTGAAATGTCGAATAAATTATTATTATTATTATTTGGGACGAGCCCTTTTAAGAATTTAAACATAAATGTTGCAACAGCCATTTCATAAAGTGATGCAGTTTTTAGAAAGAGTTGTTTAGTTGGGTAAAGATAATGGAATTTGCATATTATGCGTTGGGATTTCTTTTGTAGTTTGTAGATTTTGTCTAAGTATGTAGTGTGGGTGGATCCCCATGCCTCGATACCATACGTGATAATGGGAACTATTAGGGATTTATAAATTGTAAGTAATACATTAAATGCCATAATGTATTTAAGTTTATTAGTAATTCCAATAATCTTCGACATCTTTAATGTGATCATATTTATGTGGTGACCAAAATGGATAAATTCATCGAAAACAATACCAATAAACTTATAATTCTGGACTCTCTCAAGTTCCAAAATCATTTTTCATTGCAAGACTATAAGGTGTAAAGTCATAAGTCTTACGTGAACCCCTAAATACAATGTAATTGGTTTTACTTTCGTTAACAGTTAGTTTGTTTGTTTGAAACAAACTGTTGAGCGGTTTAAAAGTAAATGTATAGATGCGAAAGCCAAATCTAAATCATTACTACTAAAGAAGATACTTCATCGGCATACATAACAACATTGTTATAATTACACACATTGACTAGATCATTTATGTAGAGCAGAAGCAATAACGGGCCAAGTATAGACCCTTGTGGAACACCGCATTTTACTGTTGTTATGTGTGAATTTGTATTGTTTACACTAACGAATTGTTTCCGATCAAATAAATATGTTTCAAACCAATTAAGAACAACACCTGCGATACCATAGTGTCTTAATTTTTGTAACAGCAGGCCTTATAGTAGTAGGGATGGGGGGATTCTGGGCCACATCATCCCAAACGCACTCTGATTGGTCAATCAATCACCTAATTTGCATATTGATGACCTCACTTGACCTCACACCTAACTTACATATTGATGACGTCATCAACCTAATTTGATCTCTGATGACCTTTAAATTAATAAATATTATATAGGGCTGAATTACCCAATATAATATAAGGTTACTTAATTAATTGGAAAGTTGTTTAAAGACTTTTCTCCTTCAATCCACCATCTCTCTGTAAGGTACAACTTTAGCATTTACACCTATCGGATTAAAGTTATATTTACTAACAATTTTTCCACTTTCTTGCGTATGGGCTGTATGACCTTTCTCCTTAATAACACCTCTTAACCTAGCTTTTATTATTTTACGTCTCTCAATAG
>NW_022689149.1:146901-152973 GCF_011630105.1 Anneissia japonica | reverse complement strand
TATTGTTTTGCATTATAGGGCCGTTTGCTGTTTTATGGGTTTTTCCCATCTGCCTTTCAAACCTATATATTATTTAAGAATCTCTATTTAGATCCAGCGCCGCCATTGATGCACGGTAGAGATTGCATCTTTAGATCTCCGATCTTGTTCACAAATTCACGGACTAGTGCTGTCCCGTAAGAAGTTTGTAGGACGCGTTATGAATGACAAAATATTCTCTGTATCTACTGGAACAGAGCCGCATAGCTTGTATTCCACTATTTGCATTCACACATGGGCTGTGTATATATTGCCTTGGTTTGGCTCTGTAATCATTAGTGGTCGTGGGTCTAGTTTTGGCCCTACCTAAGCTGGTCGAACGTTTCGTTTCTGTCTGTACCCTAGCTGCACTGATGAGGCATGGAAGGCCGAAACGGATCCGTCTGCAGATATTCGGATTACTTCCAGTGGATGCTTAGTTTATTTTGTCATTCTAATCGGATTTTCTCTACTGTTCCGTTTTAATTTTAATTTTAAATTGTTTTGCATTATATGGTCGTTTGCTGTTTTAATGGTTTTTCTCATTTGCCTTTCAAACTTTTGTAAGTCATCAAGGATGAGGGGTCTCAATCGGTTGGGAGCAAAATAAAACGAACAAATTAAACAAAATAGAAAAATTCCATATGCATTTATTACTACAAGTTTGTTTCGTATGGACAGCTATTAAAAGCTGCCCACACTCATCAGGTACAAATACATAGTGAGTAGTCAGTACAAGGATTAAATTTATGCTAAGAGATATGGGGAATATACGTTGCTATGGTTCCTACCATTGTCTAACTGAGGTGGTAATATTGCTTAGTTGTTATAGACTAGAAAAAAAAAATTAAAAAGTTGCCTAGAAATCAAGTTAGGGGGAGTGGAATGTTAGAAGCAGTCAACAAAGCCAGATATCCTAATTAATCCGTCCTGGTCACCCTAAGCCCTGTTGACACTTGATTTTGCATCTTGTATAGCAAATGGCTGCCAAATTTATCTAAAATGTGCATATAATTGGAACTAAATAAGCTAGATATGTTGTTGGTGTCTAAACTCATAATTTCTATACAGGCAACAAACCAGACATATAAAAACTACTGTCACTCATGCCAGAATGGAACATAATTCAAAATAGATGTTATGTGTTTTAAAATAACCGCAAAATATACTTAAAATGTGTATAAAAAAGGAATAGATATATAAACCCACCAAAAGTAGTCGTGTTTGGTATCGTTGGAAAGCTCTTCCGATACTCAATAATGTATTGCAGTATTATATATTGCAGTTTTATATATCAAAAACGGTGTAGTGTTTCGTATATTGTCCAATAAAGTCCCATTTTGGCATATCATATTAAAAAAAAAGACCCATTTGCGTAACTTGTGAGCTTTCGGATGGGGGCGGGGGCGCTCCTACTACTGCCTAACATATTACTACCAAGCCTTAAGTAACGCATGCGCTTTCTGGGCGAAGTCCGAGTCCAAATGGGCCCTGGAGAGGCCACTACTTATACTTAACACTGACACTTAACACTGGCCACTACTTATATCAATAACACTGATACTCAGCACTCTCCTACAACGCCTTAAATTTGGCAGATTTATTAGAAGGGGGTTCTTTCAACTATGCCCCATGATGCCCCTCTATGGAGGTTTTACCAGTTATGTAATGCCTGCGTGTTTTTTGGGGAAACGCTTACTTCATCCATATCCAAATGAGTCCCGGAAAGGCGATGGGCCCTTACTTACTACTACCGAGCAATCTAATAATACAACGCTTTTGACAAAATATATTTTTTTTAATTTGTTTAAAAATGTATGAGCCCCGGATGGCTGCACAACTACCCACCTTAAAATCCGCCTCCGACTTTAAAGATGTCAATAAATAAAGAATAAAATACATGGTTATCCATCATAGTAGGCCTATTATTAAATATTATACATAGCATGTTGAAATCGATTAAAATAATGTATACATTACAGGCCTACTAATAATTCGGATGATAAACGCCTGCAACATCATCAGTTGAACCTTAAAGGACGATCGGGTCATTTTATTCAGATTGGCCTTCAGATGTTTCAGAGCAACATATTTTTTGGTATCAAAGTGACACCTTATTAAAAACAATCAATGAATTTTGTTACTCAAATGTCTTTATATTGATATTTTCAAGCCTATTAGATGACCTGGAGAAAAGGTGTTCCAGAAGTCGTAGGCTTACTGTACAATACATTAGTACGAAAGTAAACTTTTGTCCGTCTCTGAATTTTAGTAGTGTTACTGTAATAGAGCCTATTATGAAATATTGGAATGGTACCTTATAGATTTATAACCATGTAGCAGAGTAGCTTAGCTCAGTTGCCTAAACTGGTGGTAGCCTCTGTGTGCGCTGAAATGTGGGGATCTCTAGGTCTCCGATTCTAATAAAATCAAATAATTCTTTATTGCATCACTCAAAATGGGTTGAATTTTACAAAAGTAAAGGGTTCAAACAGAAAAATCTAAACAATCAACATTTAAACTTTTTTCAACAAATAGACCCATATCACAATAACAGCAAAAGGAAACAGGTTTAAAGGGCAAAAAGACAACCAATATTAAAATTATTATTATTATTATTATTATTATTATTATTATTATTATTATTATTGTAGTGAGATTATAATAGTTATTTTAATTACTGACTTAAAAATACACAAAGCATTCGCCTGTACAGGGAGTCCTTTCCAGACTTTTGGAGGATAAATTCTTTAAGTTTTCTAAGATGGTAATTGGAAGGGGCTTTAGGAAGAAGGTGGTGTATTGAATTCCTATCACTGCTCTTCCTTCTATTTCAGCTGGAGGTCTGAAATGCAAGTTACGATAGCGTACCGTCTTTTGGATGAGATATTTAACCTGTTGGTCCCGTGTGAATTACTGCCTGTGTGCACGTTAAAGAACGCAATATACAAATTGGAAATGAGTAGGAAATTGTTTCCCGATGTACAGTGGTGTAACGACTATGCCCTCTTGTGCAGTGGTCCACAGGGCCCCTGTCACCTATGGCCAGAAGGTGCCCCAACATATAGGGTCCTTGCTCGGGCACCCTTACCCAAAAGGGCTGTGTTGATACAAAAGAGCATAATGTGTCTCTGAGATCGACTGTAAGACATATATCAAAGTATATACCATGAAGGTTTAATGGGGACCCTGTCGGCCAGGGGCCCCCTTAAATTTTTCAATTGATGTTAAAATGGAAATTATACTCGCATTTTAAATCTATGAGTGCCATTTCCGGCCAATTCGAGGTGCCGTATTTTATAGATGATCTAACTTTAGCCCCAACCATGCTGGGGCTGAAGTGGCATAGGTGTGTGAAAGTCCCTCCCTACCCACATTCCCTCTATTTTGAATACCTAGATCTGCAACTGATATAATATAATTTATTTCGTTGTTAAAAGCAATCTAGAATACAATGCCACATATTAAAAAAAACGAGCACATTTAAATTCTTACAATCGAAATGGTGATCGGATCAAAAAAGGGGCCCCCAGTCTCAGAAAGCCATAGAGCCCCGGGCCCATCGTTAGGCTACTGCCGGTGTAGTGCCCAATCACCACCAGAAGGACCTCACTGAAATCAAGTATTCTTCCGACTTCTGTGGGTTATCCTTGGTGTTTACACCAATAAGGGATCACAGTTAAAGAGAAATAATTTTGTTTAGAAATGGTGGAGACAACAGACATTAAAAAATAGCTTGTTTTAGAGTAGGCCTACAGTGACGTAATGCTGCCTTTTTTCTGGTCTTATCTTTTTCTCCTTTATTGGAGTTGGGAGCATGTTTTGCATGATGAACCACAGAGATGACTACCCAAATTACGGTTGTCGCAAGAGTTAGTTTGCCTCTTGAATTTAGATCGTACTAATATATCACGAAGGTTAGGTGGTCTGCGATAGGCTATGAACGGTGTATCCGGAAAAACAGACCTAAGACGTTCTGTGGCTGTCTCTTATACACATCTAGATGTGTATAAGAGACAGGAATATAATATAACGTAACAGTAAAGAAATTCAAATACGTAAGATGTTGACTTTAGAAACAATAAAATTAATTAGGCGAATATTTCGGCTACTCCTGTAGTCTTTGTGTTTCTAAAGTCAACATCATACGTATTTGAGTTTCTTTACTGTTACGTTATATTATACTATATATATATATATATATATATATAGAGAGAGAGAGAGATTAAAAGGCAAAATAATGAAAAACAACAATGCTGTGGGAAACAATGGCTGGATGTCAGTAGAGATACAAAAATGATAAGCAACAGCTAAAAATGATTGGAAACAATAGGCTGGATGAGATTAGAATAAACATCCTAAACAAGTAAACAGGAATGCCAAAACTAAACTTTAGAGGCAAGCCTCAATAAAAAAGCCAAATGATTTATCCAGAATAAAGCGAAATGAAATTGGTTTTATTTAGTGTACTGGGAGAACGTTCCTAATATTGAGTCCAAATGGTGTGGTTGTTTTAAGTAAAAGTTCCCAGTGATTCTCTTCATCTTTGCGATTTTTGTCGCTCCAACTGGCATCATCGTAAATTGCAATCACTCTGAAATTTGAAATTGAATGACCAGCGAAATTGAAATGTTCGGCTACTGGTTGATCAAGCTTAGATGTTCTGATAGCTGATCTATGTTGTGTCATTCTCATACGGAGAGTGTTTTTTGTTTCTCCGACATATTGTTTACCACAAATATTACAATATATGAGATAAATGACATTTTTGGTGAGGCAATTAATTGATTGCCTTATCCGAAATATGTGGTTTGTTTGGTTGCTCTTGAATGATTGTGTAGAATCAAGCAAGGAGCATGTTTTGCATGATGAACCACAAAGATGACTACCCAAATTACGGTTGTCGAAAGAGTTAGTTTGCCTCTTGAATTTAGATCGTACTAATATATCACGAAGATTAGGTGGTCTGTGATAGGCTATGAACGGTGTATTAGGAAAAACAGACCTAAGACGTTCTGTGGTCTGTAGAATGGGCATAATGTTTCTGAATTATAGCCCTTAGTGGTGGTAACCTAGGGTGATAGGTAGTGACCAGTGGCACTCTGGTCGATCGTTGACGTGGTTTGTACGTCAGTGTTTGAGCATGAGGTATGTCCTTTGCTTTTTTTTTTTATAGCATTTTCAATGGGTCCTCGATGATAATTTCTATTCCGGAGATGTCCGGATAGTTCTTCTGTTCGATTCTGGAAATCTAAATCCGAAGAACAAATGCGTCTCATGCTCAATGCTTGGCTGTACGGAATGTTTTTTGTACAGTGCGGGGGGTGACAGCTGCTAGGGAGCAGGTACATATGCTTATCCGTGGGTTTACGGAAGAGATCAGTTTTGAGTGCACCATTTTCCATGGTCACGGTGATGTCCAAAAAATCTACAGTGTTTGAATTAATGTTCAATAGGAACGTATCCAAACTATCTTCACCATGGGTCCAGATCATGAAGATATCATCAATGTAACGAAACCAAACATCTGGTTTCTTGGGCTGTAAGGACAGGAAATTGGCCTCAAATTGTCCCATAAATAAGTTAGCAAAAGATGGAGCTATTTTGGTGCCCATCGATGTGCCATGAATTTGAAGGTAATGACCGTCGCCGAAAACAAAGTTATTTGTCAGAATCAGCATGATAAGTTCACGAAGATGTGATTTAGATGGGGTTTTGCCCAGAATTCGCTTGTAATTTGAAATGCACACATTAACACCTTCTTCAAGAGGGATATTAGTATATAATGACGAAACATCAAGTGTAGCCAGAACAATGTTATTAGGTAAATTTGAAATTTGGTTAATTTTGCGGATAAAGTCCGTGGAATCCTGAATGTACGAGGGGAGAGCAACAACATATGGTCTCAATAAATCATCCACATATTCAGAGATTTTTTCTGTAGCAGTACCGTTGCCCGAAATAATGGGTCTGCCAGGATGGCCTGCTTTGTGGATTTTGGGTAGGACATAGAAACGTCCTGGTGCCGGATCGACCTGGATGAGATGGGGTACA
>NW_022689149.1:145637-146871 GCF_011630105.1 Anneissia japonica | reverse complement strand
CTTTTTTAACCATCTTTAATACAGATTTTTCCACTTCCTTAGAAATTTCCGGAGTGGGGTCCTCTGTGAGCTTCCGATAGTGAAGAGGATTGTTTAGTTGTCTTAAGGACTCCTCTTCATAAAATTTAATGTCCATTAAAACCGTGGCAGAGCCTTTATTAGCTGGTTTGATGATAATATCATCACGCTGACGCAAATTGTCCAGATTGTCGCGGAAATCTGGACTAGGAGTGTGGTTTTTAACGTCCTCATCAATGGCCTGAATGATAGTTTCTAAAGCTGGGCAACGATTCTTAGGGGGATTCCAGGTACTTTTAGGTTTGAATTTGGTAACACTGCCCGTGTTATCCGTGGTGTTGCCGTCGGAATCGGCGAAAAATTCACGGCATCTTAAACGTCGGAAAAAAGCTTCCAAATCCAAAGATAGTTGTTGTGGGTCAGCCTGCCTCGGTTTTGGACAAAATTTTGAGTTCTCGGGATAGAGGTTTGGTTTCTCCTTCAGAAACCTGACAGTTAATTTGAACAACTGAATCCGTTGTGTTGCACGGATTATCACTAAAACGCCGAATGAACTTTCTAGGGTTACGTGAAAGCCAAACATTGTGCGAAGGATGGATCACTTGTGTTGAAGTGATATTGTCTCGACCAAATTTGTGTTGTTTCCTTAGGGAAAGTTCCTTGGAAAGCATAAGGCAATCCTTGGCAATAATCTTAAGTTTGTTTTGAAACTCAGATATAGGAAGGTCTCTTTTTAGCCTTCTAGTCCTAAAGTGAATTTGGTTGTCGGAGTTTGCGGCAGTTGCCAACTAGGACCTCATTTAATCGACATGTATTTTTGTTAAGGACGCCATTTCAGCGGGAATAGAAGTCACGATCTGCGAATGGAATACCAGACCTGACATGAAATTGTAGTCCTTATTGTTAGAACGATGTTCAAGATAAATAATAAGATGGTTACGATACCTGACGCGTTTTTCCGACAAGCGTCGTAGAAATTTGAAATTGTCCAACCCTCCAGAATTACAGCTGAGTTGGATCAAAATGATACAAACAGTAAAAAATAATATATAGATTAAAAGGCAAAATACTGAAAAACAACAATGCTGTGGGAAACAATGGCCGGATCTCAGTTAACAGCTAAAACGTAAACGTAAGTTAATGGCCAGAAATGCTGTCTCTTATACACATCTAGATGTGTATAAGAGACAGGACCTAAGCCGTTCTGTGGTCTGTA
>NW_022689149.1:142004-143480 GCF_011630105.1 Anneissia japonica | reverse complement strand
AGTGAGAGAATACAAGGATTGTGTGAGTCATGTGAATGGTAAGGCAGGTGGAAATGCAAATTAATTAATTGTTTTTAAGTAGGTATTTTTTGTTGTGCTTGCATTTAGACAAAAGCTCGGTTCTTTTGTTTAGTATTGACTGTTTGTCTGAATATATTATGTGAAGTTTCTCGGTTATGAATAGGTTGCAGCGTTTTGTTTTTGGGGTGTAAGCCGATGTTCTGTCGATAATAGACCAGTTGATATTGTAGGGTGTGTTGCTGTCTTTTAATTTCCATACGTCTTTGGAGGGTACGGTGTTGTTTCTGTGCTTAAGGGTGTTAAAAGTGTATTTGTGATTTGTGTATCGGGTTTTGAACGGTGTGTCAGTTAACCCGATGTAGTATTTTGTGTCATCATTTGAGTGGACAGTGGCTTTGTAGATTATGGATGAGGTGAGGCAATTTCCAGAGAGTGGACATTCATCTTTTTTCCTGCATTTGCAGAGTTTATCTGGCTGTTGTTGTTTAGCAACCAGAAGCTGTTTGTTGTGGACACTGATTATACTGCTCACGTTTCTTGAGCAGCTATAGCTGACTTTGATATTGTCTTGTTGAACAGCTTGTGCAAAATGTTGCCACTCGGGAAATGTTTTTTTACCAGGTTAAGGAATGACTTTCCGATGTTGGTTTTAACTCCTTTGCTGAATGGTGGGTTGTACCAGATTATTTTGTCTGATTCTATTTCTCTTTGAGGATTTTGGTTGAGAAGGCTGGTATTCCATTTTGTGCTGGAATCCGCTGTTTTGCAGAGCTTGTTCGTAGTCAGGGGCGACCTGGTGGAATGATTCACTGGAATCCGATATACTGGATATGCGTTTGTTAATAGACGCGGGAATTTTGATAGATGGGGGATGGTTGGATTTGGTGTTGACGTAGAGTAGTTGGTTGTTTGGTTTGCTGTAAGGCTTGAAGGACCCATTTTTTAGGCTGAGTGTGACATCGAGGAAGTTGGTGGTGTGGATGTTCGCCTGTATGGTGATACGGAGGTCGAATGCGTGGAAGATAGATATAATATTTTTCTTCATTTTGTCGCATTGTCTTGGTGATAAACGAGGCCATCTTCTCGGTAGAGACCGACGTTGGTTTTGGGATGAGGGAGAAGAGGACGAAGGATCCGACAAGTTCACATATTTCGTCCCCGTCGAAGCTTCCCATAGTAACGTCAAACATGTCATCCGAGTTTTTCTTGGTCCATGTTGAATTGTTACCAAACAATATTGATTTACTTGAGTGCATGATAATATCTGCTTCGTGGTCGGAGATGCTGGTGTGCTTTCGTGTATACTGGATTGCATCTGTTAACAATTTCTTAGTGATGTATGGGTAGAATTTCACAATGTCAAATGAGATGAATGTGCTGCTTGATTTGTATAGGATGTGTTTGAACCTTACAGTGACAGCAGCATATATACATATATATATATATATATATATA
>NW_022689149.1:139789-141434 GCF_011630105.1 Anneissia japonica | reverse complement strand
ACATTATTATTATTATTATTATTATTATTATTATTAGTATATTTAGTCTGACCCATTGTTGATTATATAAGACCACTTTGAAAGTTTATTGCACTAGCATCAACAGAATCCAAACATATACTATTTATTATGCTCAACAGATTCCAAAGATATAATGATTATTATGCTCAATAACTAGCTAACACGAGCAATGTTTATACGAAACAAAAAATAATATTAATCAAACGCTTAGCAAAATTCTTAGCATTAGGTGAGTTAGTTGGTACCATTTTTTTTTGAAAATGTATTTTAATTCCCTTTAGTAGGCCTATTCATTCCATCATAAATACACTGTCCTATATTTATGTGACACACACTTGAATACATTAACTGGGCTTTATGATACGCCAGTTGGTGTTGTTGAACCATAATGGAATACGCTGTAGGTATTCATTCATGACTGAAGCTTCTGTAATTAATAATAGAGTTTAGAGAAAAGGTGTCAGTTTTCTCATATTGGTTGTCCTTGGACAACGCATACGTTATCAACATGTTTATTTCCTTTTCTACACCTACAGGTATAAATGCTTACCTGGTGTAAAATTCAAATCAAGTGATGCGTAGTATCACTTAATTCAAATTAAGTGATGCGTAGTATAAATTAATAGATAAAGTTATAATAACAGTGCTCAAATATGTTCCTATTAATGCACTCTTATAAATATTTATCTACTGAATTTTGAATATTTGTGTCCCAAGATCACAAAAGGGCTGTAAACTCGTACTCTATCGAAATGTTTGTTTAATGTTAATGAATAGAGCACACCATTAACTTCATCATAGGGGCTCAATGACCTTAATAGGAAAATTATGTGTAAAGTTAAGCTATTTTGAATTATAATTATTTTTTATAGACTGATCTATAAAGTTCGGAGCAAAAGGGCTTTAAAAGTACTAAAGAAATTGAAGAAAAATTACTGCAGCCGTCAAAGAAACTCCTTAGCAACAACACAGTTCCCATTGAGCTATTGAGATAACATTTTCTACGGTTTACTGGAAATACGTTGGGGAACAGAAATCTTCTATTTTTAAGTCGATACATAAGAAGTGTTTTAAGTCGATACATAAGAAGTGTGTTATTCGGAAAGCCTTGTTAGAGAGGGTATTTTTTTGTCGAGGATTTTATATACGTTTCTCGTAGAATGACCTTCATAAAATTACTAAATTTTATTGTTTATATATATATATATATAGAAGAAAGAAAAACAGGAAACGGAGTAGACTTTAGAACACTATTTTATTACAACATGAATATTTCGACCTGACCTCAGGTCCTCTTCAGCATGACTGATTAACATTATGACAAAGTTGGAACAATACAATACAATAATACGGTATCTAATAGGCGATTGGTCAGACTTAATCATGATGACTTAATTATAATAACAAAAGGTATCATCGGGCCTACAAACAAGTTGATATAAACAAAAGTGAAATAATTATGGTGAATAAACAGCAGGTGGCTGTAAGGCAACTAAAGATTAAGGAAATAAATTAATGAGTAAAATGACAATAATAAAAGGCAAGAAAATATATATCTCTGTAATGATGAAAGATTCATTATAGATCACAATGAACATAATTAAAGAATAAGTGTATACATTAT
>NW_022689149.1:121917-136397 GCF_011630105.1 Anneissia japonica | reverse complement strand
TATATAATCAACATTGGGTCAGACTCTGTCTCTTATACACATCTAGATGTGTATAAGAGACAGCATATGTATGTATACTTCTAACTAACTCATTTGGTGAAAAATCCTTTGTCTATATTTCTCCTTAACGTCGTCAAAATATCCCCATAGCGGCAGTATTTTCGCCTTAAGGCAGTATTTTCGCCTATAGGTCTAACAAGATCGAAACGGTACTGTCTGCAGATTGGATATTTACTCTCCTTAACATTGTGCTGCTAAGGTAGTACATTGTTTTGTAGAGCGCTCTTATTTTAAGATGGTGCATTGTTTATTTAATACTATTTTGCAATTTGCATAGCACAATCATTTTGGGTTTGTGCACTCTTGTATTCATAATCAATGTACCACGTCACACAGGGCTGACCCAAGCGATGTTTGAGTCTGTCGTGTGTTTCATTCTTGAAATGCTGAGCTGCACTGATGAGATCTAACAAGATCGAAACGGTACTGTTTGCAGATTCGAATATAAATATATATATATATATATATATATATATATATATATATATAAATTATTATTATATTATTATTTAGTGTGACATAATTTTGATTATATAGGACCACTTTGAAAGTTTATTGCACTTGCATCTAGAATGTCCAAACATTATGCTCAACAGAATCCAAACATTTATTCTGTTCCCTCCACTCCGAAAGGAGTGGTCCCATAAGATGCGACGCATGCGTACAATCATAGCAATCATTCGTACATTCAAACACTAGTTGCGGGAAAATATTCTACTCAAATATCTACAAAATACAACGTGTAAGAAAATCATCCATCAAAAAAGAGGTTTGATTTTATTACCTATAAATATTCTCCGTCATTATAAAAGATAATGCTGGTGATTACACCTCGATTTCCGTGGATGCCGAAGGTAGTAAACATTTGTCAAGCTCGCTAGACAGAAGGTTCGCTATCCATAAGGTTCATTATTCATAAGGTTCGTTATTCATAACATTAGCTTACTCTATACCTGAGGATCGTTATTCATAATGAAAAAAGGGGGTTAGCTATTCAAAAAAAAAATATTGACCGCTCTTCATAAAGTTCGCTAGTCATAATTAAGAAAAGAGGTCACTATTCATAATTTATTAAAAGGACTCCAAGACACAAGGTTCGCAAATCATAATCAAGAAGAAGGATTCGCTACTCATAATATAAATAAAGTACCGTATTTGAGCACCGTTATTATTACTTTATCTATTAATTTATACTACGCATCACTTAATTTGAATTTTACACCAGGTAAGCATTTATACTTGTGGGTGTAGAAAAAGAAATAAACATGTTGATAACGTATGCGTTGTCCAAAGACAACCAATATTAGAAAACTGCCACCGTTTCTCTAAACTCTATTATTAATTACAGAAGCTTCAGTCATGAATGAATACCTACAGCGTATTCCATTATGGTTCAACAACACCAACAGGCGTATCATAAAGCCTAATTAATGTATTCTACTAAGTGTTTGTTTCATAAATATAGGACGGTGTATTTATGATGGAATGAATAGGCCTACTAAAATGAATTAAAATACATTTTCAAAAAAATGGCACCTAATGCTAAGAATTTTGCTAAGCGTTTGATTAATATTATTTTTTGTTTCGTATAAACATTGCTCGTGTTAGCTAGTTATTGAGCATAATAATAATTATATCTTTGGAATCTGTTGAGCATGATAAATATTATATGTTTTTGATTCTGTAGAGGCAAGTGCAATAAACTTTCAATGTGTTCTTATATAATCAACATTGGGTCTGTTTTCCGATCGTACCGTACTATTTTATATCTTCTTATACGCGAGTATATACGGTAAAATTTAGATACTTTATCGAAAAAAGGCCTACCCCATCTCGTATTGTTCATGCCCAGTGCATCATATTACTGTGTCTATGCAAGTAAATATAGGAAAATGCTGACAAACCAAATTGTATTTGCTTCCTTTATTAAACCGTCTAAAACTGTTAAGATAAGCAAAATAGGCAAAGCTTCCCTGGAACCCCCCAGGGGCATTTGGCGGCCCTCGGACCCCCAGCCTTTGGGAAGGGGAAAGATCGTCTAGAGTAGAGTGCTCGATACCGGGGTAGAGCTAAATACAAAATAATACGAAGGCAAAACTTGATTACTACTGAGTCATATTAGAAGCTAAATATTTGACCTAAATTCACCAACTAAAAGGCAGTTTAAAAAGTACATTGTATTTACGTTCTAGAATAATCTTGCATGCTCTTTACAACTACGCTTCTTTGCATACAAAATCGTGCAAAAAGGTCATACCAAATTCGCAATTTTTGAGACTCAAGAGGATATTCAGTAATGACGATGATTTTAAATTAAAAAGCCAAGAAATAGCTGAACTCTTTGATCAACGCGGATGTCCTACCGACATCAGTAGTAAATCATTGGACATAACTTCTCATATTCTCAAAAGTTCCGATGAGGACAGTATAATAGAGGCAGTAGCGTATATGAAAACATGTTTCAATCACGGATAAATATCCTCCATGCTTAATTACTGTACACAGCGGCGTAAGTTATTATTACTATATTGGGTTTCGGCATGGGTTCATAATTGGCATTATAATTTTGTACAAATTGTTTAATCTATTTGGAAAAATCTCCTCTTAATATTATGAGGAGCTCTAGAAGTACTCGGCTGACTGATTATTTAATCTAATTACTTGGAAAAATATATTTGGGGTAATGACAGTATTGGTGGCGCACTTTACAAAAAATATATATTAATTAATTAATTCTATTTTAGTTATTTCGTAATTAGTAATTAATTGTTCTCCAAAAATGTTTAGAAAATATATGAATTAACACATTTATTTTACTACAAACTGTCAGAAATATTGTGAAAACGAATTGAATTGAATAATTAATTATTTAATTAATTAATGAATCAATTAATTATTTAATTAATTAATTAATCAATCAATTAAGCCGAGCACTTATAGAGCTCCTCAAAATAAGAGAAATTTTTCAAATAATTAGATTAAATCACTTTTACAAAATTGTTTTGAAAAAATGTTTGGAGAACAATTAATTACTAATTACGAAATAACTAAAATAGAACTGATGTTCAAGCGCAACGTCAGAGTTACGTTTGATCTTCAATTCGCTAGAAAGTCTACTTCGAATAGCACAGATGACTGTTGGAACGTGTGTGCTTGTAACAAATCTGATACAATTTTTTGTTAAAAGTATTTATTTGTCAGTGTCTAGAATATATTGAG
The DNA here is from genome assembly GCF_011630105.1 of Anneissia japonica. Lineage (NCBI taxonomy): Eukaryota > Metazoa > Echinodermata > Crinoidea > Comatulida > Comatulidae > Anneissia > Anneissia japonica. Next base: position 133,118 of record NW_022689149.1, on the reverse strand, counting down.
TGGGATTTCTGCTTTAAATTCAAAAATGAAAAAAAAGTAACCACCAAAAAATGATGAATCAATTAATGAGTGAGAAAAATACATGTAAATGATATGATTATCAGTAATTGATATAATAATACAGTTCTTTCTCTAATTAAAGACCCTTCCAATTTAATACCACCTCCAATTAAAGAACATTTTTCTGTGATCAAAATCAGCAATTGTCTTCAATCTTTATTATTATAACTAAGAGACTCATAAAGCTAATTAAAATAATAATAAAGTTATTTGAAGGGAGACTTATAATGTGAAAATGAGAAAAGAAAACATGAAATAATTTTGGTTTTGCTAGCCACACAACATTAATAAAATGAAAGGTCGGCAAAAGGTTAGATGGCAGTGGCCACGCGGAAGGTGCTGATGCTCAACATACTGCCTTATGAGTACCGTATCTGCGCATACTTATGTGAGGAGCAACACTGCCTCGAAGGGAAAATCCTGCTCTAAATTCTTCTGGGAATTAATGTGGACTTTTCACTGCACCTTTAGCACCTTCGGTAGAGATGTGCACATTATAAATCTTTATTATTATTATTATTATTATTATTATTATTATTATTATTATTATTATTATTATTATTATTATTATTATTATTATTATTATTGTTATATATATATATAATAATAATAATAATAATAATAATAATAATAATAATAATAATAATAATTATAATAGATGGATTTATATAGCGCAGATAAACGAGGCCTCTATGCTGTCAACTATAGACAAGAAAACAAAGAAGAAAGTCAGAAAAGAAACCCATCAAGCTAGCACCCAAACCGAATTATGGGGTTACACCATCAATGCCAACCGGAGATCTGTGTTTATGTACTCCGGTTAGCATCGGTTGTCTTGATATTTTCTGCGATCTGTGCCTCCTAACTTGAACCAAACAACAATAGCTAGCGAGGTAAAACAGAGAATTTAAGAATTAAGAAAAAGAGAACAAAGTAGTTATAAAGAGGCAAATAGACAAGTTTTATGTCGCTTCTTAAAGATGTCAATTAGCGCAAATTCACGGACTTTAATGGGTAGTGCATTGCACATTTTGGAGCCGCAAAACGAAATGATCTCTAACTATTATATTTTCGAACGGCACCCAGGAACAAACAAAGTTGATGATTTTGTGGTTGATCCGAGTGCTCGGGAACAAATGGATGAGCGTAGTCTGAGAATATATTTCATGTACGTGGGTGATATGTTATGGAACAATTTGCACACAAGAAGAAGAATTTTAAAGTTATAATTATATTTGGGTAGTGATGTTTGCTGCTAATTGGTAAAAAACTAAACAATTACTGAAACTACTGTGAAAGAGCTAATACTAAAGCCAGACTGTGCATAAGGGTGGGGAGTGGCTATATATTCAAGACAGTGGCATTTTTTCTAGCTTATTGAATGGAAAGCCAAAAATTGACAGGTTTTGCAGTGTGACGGAAAATGTTTTGTTTGATTTAGGTCCGATTAAACATAGACAATCTAATATCGCTGATGAAAAATCCGATATTGATCTACTGTATCGTGTTTTTAAATGCCTATAGCTACTCTGGTCCATCTGAATTGCCAAGAACAGAGGCTATCAGTTCGGCTTTATCCCAACATAACACTGTGTTGTTGCTTATGGGAGTTCATGACTAGATAACTTGTGTTGTTCCCTCTCCTAGAATGACCTTGGTGTTTCTTTGAGCCTTGTACGAAGATCACGTCCTGTTTTACCAATGTAAACTTTTCCATACTCACGTGGAATCCGATACACTCATGGCTATCTCTGTGCTGGTGGTTTATCTTTGTGTGTTTTGAAGAGTCTGGAATAGTTTGTTGAGTGCACTATGAAACACTTGAATGTAATGTATATATATATTTAACGCATTCTACAACATATTATGTTGTAGAATGCGTTGAATACGATGTGAAAGCTGTTCCAAATATGGTGAACATACATAATTTATAGATTCCGTATCATCTTTCCTTTTTTTTTTGAAATGTTGATGTCTCTCGTGTGATAACCGTTTAATATAACATGATGCACTTCTTTAATAAATAGAGTTGCTGCCACTGATACAGTTTGCCTTTCTGATACATGTGTTGCAAACTCCCTTCTTGGTGGATGGATGGTGAACGAGCGTTTGTTCTAATATCTATCCGTGTGGGTTGGTTTGCGAAAGACTAAATGCGACAAAGTCCCTGCATTACGCCTATTGTTTTGTGCTCAGAATTCAGGTGATCTAGATACCATCTAGGTATACCTTACTCTAATAGAAAATATAAATATAAGAACGTACCGATTACTTCTCTACCTATGGCACTCGTCTTTGGACAAGAAGAGCTCCGACACAAAATACCTGTCCAGATTGATCTTATCTATATAAAAGTGGATTAGGCTTAGGCCTACAGGCGAATTATAATTGTCATACTTAATTATTAAATTATGCAGTTAAACTCTCTCCACTACATCAAAATCAGCGTATATGTCAACAGATTAGGATACGACTGTGATACATTGCCAATTAAAACAATTTGATGAAATAATTTGATGACGAATTAAAAACCATATGTTAAGATGTCTCATACACGGGACTGTAAGGACATGTTCTCAGTAAAGCATGCGTGAAATCAATAATGTCAGTTCATAATATTATTATATTTGAGATGATGTGCATATATTATATGCACAGCATCTCGTGCGGGTGATTTCGAATTGTTTTTATATTTGTCTTGTGAGTGTAAGAAAAATATGCCTAGAGGTGTAGACAATCTTTCAGATTTGTTATTGTTATTGCTTAGGCATTTCTTCCTCATTCGAAATGTAATGCGCAATAACGCAGCATTCTGTCCGCGTTCTGTCCGTCTGTTTGAGATAATACAAAAATGTTGACTTCTCGTATAGTAGTATTGCTTTTGATAGCCTGTCTCTCATCCAAAGGTATGGTATTTTTCTTCGACTGTTTATATTTAGGCCTAAATTAATGTTGCTACCATACTTAGAAAGTGTGATTTGTGTGCGTCAGAGTAGAAATATATACTAATATATACTAATTATTGTTTTTCAAAGAAGGATTTTACTTATTAATAATTTTTATGAAATATTTTACATTGTTTTATATGTTATTCTATTTTTACTTGTTTGGCCACCTAAATTAAAAGCCAAAGAATATCCTCTATGTATTTAAAACAAATAATAAGTTAGCACATTTATGAAACAATTATACACATATAATTATTTAAATATGCAAATTACAGTTCCTGCACAGTAACTCTTTATCATGTCAATTAGCATCTAATAATATAAAGTGTCTAGTCTAGACCCAGGCTTTAATGGTTAAAGGAATAGAAGTAGCTACATTTTTGGAATAATTATAAATTAAACTTGCATAAATTTGAGAAAAGATTGTCATAGTTTCTTGATAATACTGTAATAATAAAAACTTTCTGTTTTTCTTACATGATCAGATCATTGTCAAAATCAGCGGCGTAGCTAGGAGAGAACGGCCCAAAATGCAATAGTAATTTATGTGAAGCGTTTGGGGGGGGGGGTCGTAGTGCTAGTGGATGGTTGGGGTTGTTGGGAGCCGTCAATTTCCCCCTGTGTTGTAGACAATCCCCGAAAGATCCGACTTTTAAAATTTTCAGAAGTCATATTTTGAATTTAAATAAAAAAATTCTAGGACAGGTACTAATAACTCTCTGAATACACACCTGCATATAAGTGGCATTCGCGATAACTGTGATGCACTTGAAACATATACACTAAATACGATAAACATGCATTGAAATAGCCTATAGTAAAATGTAAATGAAAAAAAAAATGTGTACAAAGAGCAGTAGCTGGCAAAAAGGATCGACTTCGGAAAGCATTAGATGAGAGGCACCCTCTGCATGACTACTTAGCTGTACGCAGACGACTTAGGTCAAGGAAAAGCTTCATGAACAATGTTACTCACTTGGAAGCAACATAAACATCTTCTGAAGCACGAACAACTTTTTGGAAAGACGGCTCGCTGATCGTCCACGACATTTAGCAATAAAACTGTCACCAGATGGAGGCCTTCCACCTGGGTCTGATAATAACTGGGCGACATGGAAGTGTCTTCTTTGATATCCTTCAGTCTCGAAAGACTATGGAGTCGCACTCTGGGTGGTGTTTCTGATACATCGCCTCTCTCCATTGTGCAAAGCCTGGGTAAGTTTGATATTGGGCGTATACTGTTACCCATGCAGTAGACCCCCACACTCCACGTCGCAGAAATGGTCCAATGGAAAGGCAGCAGCCAATACGGTTGGTTCAAGCGACGTCACATGAGTTGCCAGAACCTCCAGGCAGTGGAGGCTTGAAATCAGAGTTTTCCTTTTCCTAGATGAGTTGCCTTCCCAGGTTGACGAGCCTGATCTACCCGAAGTAACTGGTTTTTAGGCGCCAGTGATACGCTTTAACACCTTCTCCTGTCAGTAAAAGCAGGTTCGGCGGGCTTAAAAACTAGGCCACACGAGCAGGCCAGGAGCTGGACTTGGTTGTCAGAGGCTTTTTGAGACGCATGTCATATGAGAGCACTTTATACGTAATAAGAGCCTATCCCCACAACCACCCCAACTTGACAACCTTGGAAGTGTCTTAATAGACTTTTAACTGGGGCAGGCCTTTCCAAAGTCACGTTACACAGGTGGGGATATTCCAACAACCCTGTCATTTGTGTATAAAGATGTGAGCCATAAACCATGCAACACCTCCTGCAGTGCTGTAGGTTAGATGAGCGCTGTACCACTCATTTGTTCGTTCTTTCGTTCGTATGAATCACAACCCATTCCTGGATGAAGAGAAGCAAACATAAGAAGTAAAGTGTCTTGCCCAAAAATAAAATAAAGTTCAAGACAATGAAAGAAACATAGTAACAGTATGTATATTATACATAACTACGATACATTTATTAAAATATCTTTCAAAAATACATAAATTTCCTTATAATTTAAAAGAATTCAATATAATTATAAGAGTTAGGTTCATCATCCAAAGTTGCTAAAATTTCACTTCTTTTTTTCAATGCCTTCTTTAGGTATATCTTACAGGAATTAATCATCGAGTAGCAATGTGGCGTATATACTGTACAAATAAAAGTAAAAACACAAATGGGTTATTTTTTCTTTGCAGACGATATTATGCCGAACTAGTATGGCAGTCTCTAAAGGCAATTCAAAATTGCCAACGGGGCCCATTCTCTTCTAGCTACGCCAGTGTCGAGTATTTTATTACATTTTTATGTTCGTGGCATGCACAGATAATTATTTTTACCTAGTAAGACTTTTGACAAAATTTTAGACGTTGGCCCATTTTTGAATTGAATCACATAAAATAACACTGGTACACCCCAAGGCTGCGTCCTGTCCCCACTTCTTTTTATCATGTATACAAACTCCTGTCTCACTATTCAGTATGCTGATGATACGTGTCTGATAGAAAGGATCAAAGAGGATATCATAACGAAGTTGAAGACTTCGTTAAGTGGTGCAAAGATAATTTTCTATTTATAAATGTTAAAAAAACCAAAGAAATGGTTATAGTTTGCATCATAATATAAATACTGACGATGAATGTGTAGATGATGCGTAGATGTGTAGTTGTTCATGAATGAGTATATAGGAACCGTTCTGGATCATAAACTATAGTAAGTGTAATCTATTTCTGTCTTGTTGTCTGTGGTAATATTATTAAAGCCAAATATAAGAATGACCTATTAAACAAAATTTAAAAAAGCCATTAGAATTCTGAAAATCCAGTTTGATGACCTAAAACTGAAATATGAAGTATCTGCGACAGCTTTAACTAAACACAAAATAATCACCCACTTTCGGGGTAATATGTATACTTACCATCTTTTAAACCACCAGATTTAAAAACACTTACGTTCTTCCTCCATTGTAATTTTAATAGGTCTTGCCATAGATATTGTTCATCCACATTTTTGATTCTTTTTGTTTTTTTTTATTTTTTGAACTTGAAAATTGTATTTTAGTACTTCTTTAAATTTTCATAGTATTTTAAAATGAAATTTCTTGTTGCTTTTCTGCAGAAAAATTGTTAGCATATCTTTCAAATTTATCAATTTGATTTATTTTTTTACTCTGTAAATTTTATTCGTAATCTCATAAACTATTTTTATTATTGACTTTGTAATTCTCAACTAAATTGTAAAGGCCTTTTTAAAACTTTTTTATTTCATTTTTTTGACATTTTGATTGTGTAATTTTTTATTGATAGTGTGATTTGTTCACATGGTAGGCTTTTATTTGTATCTAAAGACGAATTTCCACTATAAATTGTTATTTTGGACAATGAAGATTGATTTGGTTATGCTGAGATGCAGGACAACTATGAACACTGATTGTTTTTGACTATTGTTTAGATCTTTGATCTCTACATTGGCCTATTTGCAACGCTGGCTGCGCCCTAACCTGGCAGGCAGAAGATTCTGGAAGTATACCGTATGAGAAATGCATTGGAAATCAGAATGCTAGTTATCTTTTATTTTGTTGTTCCAAAAATACGAAAGCTAAATTTAAATGTTCACATATTGACAATATTACATGTATCTCGGTTCTCATCGAATTTGTGCTGATCAAAAGTAAGATGCAGATTTTAGAATGTTTGTGATGACAAACATCGTTTGGCTAGGCCAGAACGACTCGAGCAGACTGACCGCAGGCCAGAGTAGGAGAGGGGTGTCAATTCAGTCCGGCAGACTAGAAGCGGTCTGGCCGGCGTGTAAACTCGTCTGATTGATGGGCCAGCCTAGTCCTCATTTGGCTAGGCCAAGTCGACTCGAGCGGATCGACCGCAGTCTAGAATAGGAGATGGTTTAAGGCTAAATAATCAAATATGAAAAAAAAAAAACCGACAATGCTACATGCGAAGTTGCGACGAATTTTTGCTAGTCAAAATTAGAATGCGAATTTTCGAATTGTTTAAGGATGTTATATTACATTGGGAAAATACACAAATGCCAGTATTTTTTTCAGTACATAGATAATTTTGCAACAGGGCGAGTCTTTGTAATCTCAGATTTTCTTGTTATAATTTGTTTTGTTTCTTTCATTTTGGGAATTGCACCCTTCAGTTAAATTTTATCTGCTTTACAATATTATTTCCACTCATTATTTAGGTATACACTTGTACTTATATGTCTTTGAATGGTTTTACTCTGTTGTGTTAACTTTCAGCAAATGGACAGGTTACAGGGAATACATTGTTCGTGGCTCACTACAGCTTCCAGTATTTTGCAACTTACATTGGTTGGCTTCCTGCAAGTCCTGAATCCTACAAAAATAATCAGACGTTAGATTATGATATAGCTTATGCATCCAGTGGCCACTTCTGGAACTCAATAGCCGCTGATTACCACGCAAAGAATATTACTTTTCATGATTCCTTTAACCACTGGATTTACTTAAGTGATGATTTAGAAACGCCTGGTGCCGATGCTCATGCCATTGAAAGTGGGACCTCTGGTAGAGTGTTGGCTATGACAATTGACTGGTTGGCTCAAAATGTGTACTGGGTGGACGAGGGTTACAACTGGATCAAAATGACGAATTATTTCAGTGGAGGATATGAAGCTACGATTGTTGATACGGGCCTTGAAAGACCGTCGGGAATAGCATGTCATCCTATAAAAGGGTATATTAATATTAATCCTACTTCCAGGGGTGGCGCCAGGATTTACCGGACTTGGTGTGCTTTGTCCTCTATGAGAGGTGGGGGAGGGGGAGATGTCCCGACCGCAAATTTTGAGTAACACATGACCACACCCATTTCGTTCTTGTCAAGAGGCATTTTTTCCACATACAGTTAAGGAAGAAAATATTATTGAAGGCACTAATTTAGGTCAGGCTGTCATTGGGTGAATTGAATTTTTTACTGATAAACGTAGATTTACATGCATGCATGCAAGATGTCCCCTCGCGGAAGCAGTTTGAGCATCAGTGTTGTATTGAATCTTGTGAATGAATGCTATACCACGGTGTAGGCCATAATCACGAATAGGCCTTGGTAGTCTAGACAGTGTAAACATTAATTGACTGTAAATATATCCCCATGGTTAGACACAGTTTACATACAGCTTGGTCTTTGAAATAAAAATACAAGCAAATACAATCTGTCAAAATTCGTATTGTAGTAGGTATATAAATAGTCGGATCAGATAAAGCAATTATCCTGCAGCGCGCGACATTTTCTAACTTTTATTTGTTTATGACAGATGTATATAAATATAAAACACACACACACACACACACACACACACACACACACACACACACACACACATATATATATATATATATATATATATAAAATGTTTTACAGATAAATACTTTCAGGATTTTTGTTGTAAAATAATGTCTGTAAATCAACTATGTTTTATTTATATCTGGTAGGAAATTATTGACCTATTTGATCGTCTTAAATGAGCTTTTCTATTTTAATTGGATTTTAAAAGTTTTCTGATTCTGTTGCTTGGCAGTCATAATAATTGTACAGTCAGTTTATAGAACATTTTATTTTTCTATGGTTCTGTTAATACTGAATGTTTATAATCCACTTGCTATAGATCTATGCCTATTACCTATTCGTTTTACTAAAATAAATTGTCGAGAAAAAGCACCATTAAACCAAATTTTAAACCAAAGTACTCTTAATTAGTGTCTCCGAGCATTTTTAAAGGCAATACTTTAGAATCAGTACTACAGTTAGTTTGCTACAACTCATGTCAAATCTATACACTACTCAAATAGTCAGATTCAATATTACTTTCATAAAATATAATCACATTGACTCGACTACCAAGACGTATTATTAGGGATCGTTGCCTACGCCATATCTTTCATCCACAAGAAAGGACGGAGGTCATCATGCATGCATATTCACGTTATCAGTTCACCCATTGTCTTAAAATAGTGCCCTGTATAATTTTCGCCTGACAAAATAATGCGTCCCGACCAGAGAGAAGTGGGCGTGGTCGTGTGTGGCTCAAAAATCTTTCTAGTTTAGAGGTTTTAAAGGAAGCAGGTCAACTCGGCCACAAGTCAACTCGGCCACAGTCAACTCGTTTTTAAAAGGGTATTTAATCGATTTCACAGTTTGTATGTAAAATAATACATATAATACAACCCCCCCCCCCCATTTAACTGGCGCCAACCCTGGCTGCTTCCAAGATTACTGGTGCGCTACTAGTAGCTACATAGGCATATTATACAATAAAACTATTTTTGTAATGATTATGTAGAAGCTTTGATTGAGTTCCCAGACCAAAAAAAACATGTACGTTTTAATAACGTCACAATATACATACTTATGTGAGCCTCCTCTTCTACATTGTAGAGCTGGAGCCAGGAACCTGTTCAGCACTAACCAATATACCCTGGTGTTCGTTGAGTTTTTCCTTTGATTGTGTAATGACTCAGCCTAACTTCATTGTTCAAAATACGGGATATCTTAAAGCAGGTGCTTAGCAAAAAGCTACCAAACTGTAGAAAGAATAATTAAAATAAATGCGAACTATACTTAAATAAGTAGAAAGTTTCGTATTAAATATGCAATGAAAAAACACATCCAACTTTCCAATACTTGATATGTTAATAGTTTTTATTTTGAATTATTGAATTATATAATAGTGTCTTGACATACGTAGGTAGATGTGTACTGATATTTTACTGATATTCTTTTCCAGTGGTGTATAAATGATATTTCAATTTTTAAACAAAAGGTACCTATTTTGGACAGAACTGGGAAATACGTATCTCCCTAAAATTGAGAGATCATCAATGTCAGGCGCAAATCGAAGAACTATTGTTACAGGGCTGAGTGAGCCGAGGTCTATGGCTGTTGATATCACAACTAACAGGTAATGAATACACTGTGATTTATTTTTTTAATTGTCAATTCATAAATGTTTTGAATAATGATGATGATGATGATGATGATGATGATGATGAAGATGATGATGATGATGATGATGATATGGTGATGATATTATAATGATAATAAGGATGATAATAATGATGATGATGTTGACTATGATGCATTGTTTTCCAACACTGATATTAGTTTACATCCTAAAACAATGGTATCTAGACGTTCCCAAAAATTATAATTTGCAGTACAGAAGTAAACCTTTTGCCAGGTCAATTCGTCAAAATGAAGATTGATTCAAACAAGGTGTTTAATCCCAATCAGAAAACCCTAAATACTTTATCAACCACACCTCCAACAGTATTGAGGTTAATAAAGTACAACAGTCGTGTCGTCACAACACCAGGTGGCCAACTTTGTTCTGAACCAGACGTTGGTTACCGTTTATTACGCCTGAGTGACTTCATAATCTTAATGGTTAAGAATAGTCTTGCTGGAATAGGCATTTTAAAACCTAATAATTTACCGTCAAAATGTACTAAAAACACAAAAGCTCGCATTACATTAGTTATCGAACACACATTTAATCATCAATTAAAATTTACATAAAAAAACTAAGATACAACATCTTAATAATTACCCTAGAATCGGATCAATGGTTTGTCAGTGAAAAAATGGCGTCCGGTAGAACGCATTTTGTGTTGCCGATAGCAACGGAGTAGTATCACGTGAAGTAACACTATAGGACTTCATAGTATTGAGGTTATCTAGAGGCATACCAATATCATCGACACTCTTACACGGTTCCACTCTAACAACGTCTGAATTAATTAACCTGGAATTAGCAACTTTATAAAGTAGATTTAGAATGATTATTAATTAGTAATATCAGTATTAACAAGTATCAGTAACGAGTTACACAGTTTATAAGACACTTCAATTATCAGGTCGATCAACTTTCTTAAAATTATATATTTATTATTAAATATAAATATTTATAAATATTATTAGTTTTATTATTATAGATATTATTATTTTATTAGGATTTACTGGGTTGACAACAGTGCAACTGAAAGTAAAGTTGAATCCTCCGATCTTGATGGCGATGACAGGCGAATGGAAGTGTCACAATCATCATCTTATGGTTTGTTTGACAGTATTGCTGTGGACGAAGTGAGATTTGTTTAGAGTTTATCTTACAAAAATGTTAGGAGATCTGTCTTGAGGGGTGCAAATCCTATAACTAACAATATATATACA
>NW_022689149.1:107395-121348 GCF_011630105.1 Anneissia japonica | reverse complement strand
AAATGCAGCCTTAAAGTATCGATGGTATATGCAGTTGGTGAACAAGGCGTCATTATATAAAACTGTGATTATTAGTTAATTGCATTAATCAATTAAAAATTACTAACTTCTACTTTTCCAAAAAAAAAGATTAATTTACTTTTTCCAAAAATGTTCAAAACGTTTACTTACTAATTAACAGGTTTTTATTACAAAACTACTGGAATTGAAGAAACAATAAGGGTGACTTCACTCCCAACTGTAAAATTTAGCATTCATATTATTATTATTTTTTTCAGATTTGAGTGGTTTTTATCCTCCGCTCTGCGTAATAGGAAGGGTGGAAGCCATTTCAATATTTGATCCTTCTCTACTTCATACCGATGTGGATGGTAAACAGCAATATATTTTTGACTTTCTAAGCGGAACTGATGACATAATAACAGCTTTAGCAGTTGACACACGCAGTAATTTGTTGTTTTACGCGGAAGACATGATAAAATCAATATATGTTGTAAGAATTGAAGGTGGTCAATATTCGAGAATAATCCACACATATACCAGCGGCCGGGTTGATGGTAATTATTGTGTTTAAATTCAGATTAACAATACAGTATGCAACGAAATAATGCAAAAATATGAAAAAAATATATATATAATAATTCGTACTCTGCCAGACAATATTATTCTTGTAAATTCTCATGTGTAGATTCAAGCCTGCATTGTTACAGAAGAACAGAAGAAGTATAGGCTACTGACGAACTAGAGGCAAACGTTTCCAATGCACAATTTTTTATGAATATATTATTGAATTTATCGTTAGCATAATTGTTGCTAGGTACATCAATAATTATAAGCTTACATTTCAAATTAGAAAGTTTTAATTGTTGCAGCAGGGACATATTGAAACTAATTTACTCGTCCTGAATTTTTCGCACAAGTTTATTCAGTTCAAATCAAGTCTTAAATTCATACGACTGTTTTACAATACCGCAATTGCATCGGATATTAATCACCCAGCACAATGAATACAGGGAACAGTTAAACAGAACAATTAATTTTAACTGTTGCCTATTCAGACCTAATGAAAAAATATTATTCCCCATCAAGCCATATTTTCGTATCCATAGTAATTATTTAATGCCATTTATTTAGTCAGGTATTTTCTTGCTTTATGCCACGGGGATGCATATCAAAAACTCTCTTTGAAAACATATTTCTAAATCAATTGTAATGTCGACACGCATGCTTTTAAAGGTCGTTGAATTTGTTCAACAAACGCCTAGTTAAAAGCCATCCATTTTTAACTGCTCTCGTAAATACTCGTTCAGCTAGGAGGCATAAGGTATGTAATTATTAAAATTGCCTTCTAGTAGTTTACAACTACTGTAGTTTTCCAGGCCTTTCGCTGCTAGTTTCCGACGGTTCTACACCACTATGTCCCCATTGCTTGTTTTATTCTGTAGATATTATATTAGTTATATAAAAACCACTCAAATACCATAACATTGAAGACAATGCATACATTTTTCCGAGGCTTTCGTACCTGCATTCCGGCCAAGTAACCCTTTGTGGTTCCCTTTCCCCTGGGCTAACTATGCTCTCATTAATCCTACATGACTCATACCGTGCCTGAGATAGGCATTACAAACTACTCCAAGATCTCTCTCCCCTCACTCTCTCTCTCTCTCTCTTTCTCTCCCTCACTCTCTCTCTTTCTCTCTCTCTTTTAGTTATACATACTTTATTATCAACCAAATAATATGAAAAATTTGGGTTTTTATAACCAGTATACATAACTTTGCACTTTTCCACATTGAATGGAAGCGCCCATAATATCAGCTACGAACCCAGTTTTGTTGGAGGAGACGAGCATCAGCTTGGGAATTATATATAAATATAAGTCAAAATAATGTGTTTATCATCTGATTTAATCTTGTTTTAGCTTCTATTTATGAATAGAGTGAAAAGCGTCGGTTCAGGAACTGACCTTTGTTAAATTCCATTCTTGGCTGTGCAGATAAAGAAACTTGGACACCACTGAACGCCTCTGATATATACCTGAATCACATTTCATGATCCATGTCAAAACAACACCACAAATAATGTCATTAATGTTTTAGCTTAAATAAGAAACGCTGATTGGGTGCACGTCCTAATAATAAAACAAAGATGGTGGTAATCAATCCAACTTACCCATTCCTCCCAGACATCTAAAACTGAGTAGCACAAGAATAACCCTAACGGTTCATCACACAAACAATTAATATTTTCTAAGTATTTAGGAACGTTATACCTAATTATCCTCTTCATTCTATTACACATAATAACATAATGTGAGTGAAATATGACTCTTTCCCCATTTAAACTAAAGAGGCTGGGCTAAACAGAAATGTTCATTGATTTAAAAAGGTACGTTGAATACAAAATAAAATATTGTGAACATTATTATAACATAAGCCGTCACGAAAGTCTTCAATTTCTTTAGACCAAATCCAATACAACTATCTAAATGTATATGAAATGTGTTAACAATTTTTACACTAGGTATGGCTGTTGACTGGATTTCGCTTAAAGTTTACTGGGTTGATTATCTTCAAAATCTTCTAATGGTTTCATCCTATGACGGAATGTCTAAATCAACAATGTTCTATGATATCGTTAGTCCAAGGGCTATAGCAGTAGACCCAAATGCAAGGTAATCTTATTGCAATAAAATAACCGTTATCTCCACTGCCACTCTTTTTTTTTTAAAATGAAAGTTACATAATACCTTCTTGTAATTCCACGTAAATTGTGCATTGTTTCAGTTACTTTATTTTCAAGGTCAAGTCGTAATAGTTCTTTTTTTAAAACGATTTTGGAAATATTTATCTCATCATCAGCAACAGGATCGTTTATTTTCTCGGTTTGTGTCTACTAGTATTATACCAAAGTCTTATCTTTCATTTTATCTGATGCTGTATTTGATATAAAATTCAAATATAAAGAGGCCTTTATGTAATAGGAAGCAATATCTCTTTACGTTATATAAATTATTCTGTAAAATATCTTTTACAAAAAATGTGCAATAGCTTTAGTTTCGGATATCAGAAGTAATGGTATCAACTGTTAATTGCTACGTTTGAAAATTGGCAGCAGAGAACTATATGCCCAGAAAATGGAGAGTAAATACAAAATATAATAGATGATAATTATAGAAAAAGATTAAGATTATAAAAAAAAAAAAAAAAAACAAAAACAAACAAAAAAAAACAGACTTACTGTGTTGGTGCTATTACTTTGTTTCATTTTTCTTATGTATTTTTTTTTAAATTATTTCAATTTATTGCATACAAAAGAACAAAAAGAATACGGGTACAATAGCATGCAATAGAAGCAAAGAAAAATAGCCAAAGCTAATCGAGCTTGAGCCACTTTAAAATTAAACATTAATACATATGATAAAATATAAATTAATAGTATAAAAAAATGTAAAAGGCATCATATTAATATTCATTAAAGAAAATGTCTTTAATTTTTGAAACAAAATTTGTTCTTGAGGTAGTCTCTTTCAACTCAAATGGCAAGGGATTCCAAAATTTAGCACCAGTATAAGAGATTCTGAATTAACCTAAATTGGTTCTGCAGTTGGGAACAGCTAAATTGTAATCACGGTACGGTTAAGTCTTGTTCCATGGGTGTGGTTAATGTTACTAAAGTAGTCTGTTAAAGTATGTGGCAATCTTTTGATTAAAAGGTCAGACATAACATTTAAAATAAATAAATTATGTAGTTTATATATGTATAGAATTCGAAGATTATAAAATAAAATAAAGGTGTAGAATGGGCTTTAAGATCTGAAAATGTAATACATCTTACACATATTTTTTTGAGTGCGTAAAAGTATTTGTAGGTGGGAATTGTATGTGTTGCCCCATACCTCAATACCATAAATCAGATTAGGTAATATAAAAGAATTATAAAGCATAATCAATGTTTCCTCGGGGACAAAGTGCCATAACTTTAATAAAATACCATTTTTTTTAAATTTTATTGTTTACGTAATGTATATGTTCCTTAAAATTAAGATGCTTATCAAGCTTAACTCCAACGAAAGAAACAAAATTACATTCAGAGATTAAACTTGAAGCAATTTTAAGAGAACCAGATGTAGTAAAACTTTTATTTTTTTGACTGAAAGAGTATGTAGTTTGTTGTATCTGCATTTATTGTTAATTTGTTGGCATTGCACCTTTTTATGACGTTTTTAAAATGATAAATAACCTCGTCAAGAGCTAAAGTATTACCAATAAATGGTTTAAATAGATTTATATCATTTGCAAATAATCTAAAATAAAAAAAAAAATCAGACGAATTTGGTAAATAATTTATATAAATTAAAAACAAAATTGGGCCAAGCACTAATCCCTGAGGAACACCACAGTCTATTGGTAGTTTATTAGAGACAAACCGTCAGAGGAAATAATCTGAAATCTATTACTAAGATAGTTTGAAAGCCATAACAAAGGTATGCCCCTAATCCCATAGTGTTGTAGCTTTGAAATAAAAATTTCGTGGTATACCCTTAATGTCAATATATACAAAGCAATAACATATACTGTTCAGAATTAACCCAGAAATAATACACTTTGTTTATCAAATTCTTTGAATAGATTGATATATTGGACTGAGCAGACATCACCGACAAAACTTGTGCGCTGTAATCTAGATGGTACAAATCGCCAGGATCTTATCAACACAAACCTGTTAAATCCATCAGGAATCGCTCTTGATCACGCTCAAAGAAGGTTGTATATCTTTGCAATTCTAAATACAACATATAAAAGTTTAAATAATCATGGTAGTCTTTCCGATTCATTAACCTCCAGTCAGGTACCCATTATACTCCTAGGTGAAGACACAAGCAGTGTGACGAACAAAGGTCTCAAACTCTCAACCCTCTAATTAAATATGTCTATTTTATCCATGCTGAAGACAGGTTCTGTTCACATTTGCTCCGTTACGGTATATGGCAACCGGCTATAGCTTCCGGCTGCCGGATCAAATCGGTCTGTGACCGATTTTTCCCCCATTTGATTGATTACCAGACGACTTTTTGACCAATCAAAAGCTACAGTTTCGACGTAAGGCGAGAGAGAGAGAGAGAGAGAGAGAGAGAGAGAGTGCAGCGACATCTATGGAGGCAAGATCAGGCCTAGATCTAGGTGATGATGTTATAAAAGAATTTCTAATGCAAATCCGGTTAAATATATGTTATATGAAAAAAGTTCTAAAGATTTTAGAGACGACAAATAGCGGGGCATCGTATTTTCCAAAATTGGGGCCAGGATTGACGTCACAGTTACGTGCCTAAAGTAGCCCCTAGGAACTTCGTACATGTCTAGGCCTAGGTCTAATTGACTCTTCTTCCTAGCTTAGGCTAGGCCTACTACCTAGCCTGAGTAGAGTTGAACAGTTACAGTTATCAAACAACTAAAACATGTATAGAAAACTTGAAATTGAACCTGAACTTGAACCTGAACAGATGTGAAAGGGCCTTTAGTCTCAACATTCGTAGTAGTCCAAGAGCCTCCTCGCCCGTGTTTCGGACTTTGTAAGAATCAAATCTTCTGAAATAAGTAATTATGACCGAAAGTCAATTGCAGACATCTTACACAATGTGTACTCCAATGTCGAGCACACACTGTAATGAGGCAACTCTATGCAGAGCATAATATGTACTTGGACGAGGTGTGCAATGTACCGTATTGTTTCTAATGTCCATCCCTCATACAGCTACTGAGAATTTCTAAGAGATTAGATTGAGATGCATTCGTTAGCCAGCTTAAAGACCAATAGCATCTTTTAGATGAATATAAGTTATCCGTTATTCTTCTCTGGTTCACTTACACACCGGATTTACACGTTCTTACGCAGCGCAATGACACTGGTGTTTTTTTCCCCCTTTAGGCTTCCCAGTCATAAACACTTTAAATATTGTTGAAACAAAATCATCTTGTTGTTAATAGTAGTAGGTTTGAAAGTTATATTTAATCAAGCAATAAAGGTGCTGAACGTTTCCAGATCTGTCAGGTCTCATTCTCAACTGGCGTTCCATTACTTAAATATTGTTTACCTATTTTAACTGCGTGCACTGTCCTTTATCAGAGAAGACTTAATTGGTTTTACCTTCCGAACGCTGGGGCAAGGAGCACCACCACTGCTTACCACCTTGCCACACAATAAGAAAAAAAGGCTCAGAGTGTGGAACAGTCTGATTACCTTTAAAAAAAAGTCCTACAATATCATATCAATTAAAATGAACAAAATACCAGCAAGCAAATTAAGAAAATTTAATTTTCCTGATAGGTTTAATGTTATTTTCTAGTTCATATTATTTAATGTGAGATAAAGAATAAGGCATTGAATTAAACTATGTAACATAGCCTAAACTATTTCTTCTGTGTTTTTTCATAAAGAGTTTATATCGTTGGTGAAGATAGTATGCTCATATATTATATTGACTATGATGGAATCGAGCAAGTTAATATTGTTGGCTCAAGTACTTATCCTGCCAAAGACATCACTGTGTTTCAGGTAGATGATTGAAACATTTTGGATCAATATTATCTCTTTTCTTGTATGTTTAACATCACAGTTAAGTATGCAGCTTCATCGTTGAACTCCAGAAAATGATAATAAAAAAAAATACCGCTGTAATAATTAGGAATAATTGCCTCTTTTTAGGACTTCATAATATTAGCTGGATCGTACGGGCAACAATCTGGAGTCATTGAAGCAATACACAAGGTCTCTGGCAGCCATGAAGGTCGTATAAATGTAAATACTACAGTATATGCCATAGACACCTTTGATGAGTCTACCCAACCTACAGCTACACGTATGTTGTCATAATATATATATTACATACACATAATTATAGCAAGTGCACAATTTACCGAAACAACAAAACTTCTAAGGAAACGTACACTGTGTCTAATATGAGATAGAAATGTATATGAAATGTACTTATGCAATTATGCAGTTGTATACGATTATGTTGTCGAAACAATGTCGGTCTTTCTTTAGCATAACGAATATTTATGTATATAATATATGTAGCAATAATATTTAGCATTACATTATATTATATATACTAATATTGTAAGAAGATGTACCGTATTTATTTGAATAAACAGCCGGGCGTTTATTGTTAAAAATGGTTTTTGAGGGGGAGTTTATGATTCGATCATCGTCCTATATTCGAGCACTGTGTTCACTAATTATTATGATTATTGTATTATATTGATGCATATAGCGTGTAACAAAAATAATCTTCCATATTATATGTGTACTATAATGATAGGCGATACTTTACTCATTTGGCTGATTATTATTGTTTTTATGAATTATTAAAAAAGTGTGTGTTTTGAAATAATTTGGTATTATTTCATTACCAGTGACTACAGCACCAACGATTACAACTACATCACCTTTGAGCTCAACAACGCAAACTAAAGGTAAGCGATATAAAGAGGAAAGGTACACATTTCAGTAAAAACTTCCAAGGATACCAAACGAAGTAACGTTTTTGGTTATAATTAAAACGAGAATTTACCAAAACTATATAATGATAAGTCATACTCGGTTTAGTAAGGTTTAGTATATTACTTATAGTTGAAGTAATGAATCTATTAAAGTTCACTTGTTCCACTATAAGCAAGACTTACAAGCTGTAACATATAACGATTTTATACACGTCCTGTATTGAATTCGAGCTAAAGCTGCTTGATCAAATTTAATCTAAACCCTTATTCTAAACCCAATAATTTACAACATTCAGCTACCAACAAAATATTACAGCTCTATGGATGCTGTATCGACTATCTCTTGTTTTGCAGATTCAGTGATTAAAAAACACCATGTAACAGAAACTTTCATGAACTAGAGATACAATACACGTTATAAGAGCCATACTAGGTCTAAAACTTTTAATGAAAATCATTTATATTCCTTATACTGTTCTTTACTGTTATACTTCCTTCTTCACTGGTTTTTTTTTATATCCTTCAGATATTTAAAGTTTTAGGAAGGTCATAAAAAACTTCCTATAGGTTATATCGTTGAAATTGTAGTGTTTTTATTTACATATTTGCTTACCTTTCTCATATTTAAGGTATGGTAACATCAGGCCATTACCATGATATACAAACAACGAACAAATACTAGTATGCTATTTTTCCCATCACAGTGACATTTGAAAATAAAGGTTGATTGGTCGGCATTATTTGAAATATCGGCCTAGGCCTAAGCCCAATTATTCTAATTATTTTGGTCGAACAAAATAATAAGCACAGGGATAAAATAAAATGATTAACTGAATATTCCTCCCTACACAGTGACTACAACTCCGAAAATTGTCATTACAACGTCGTCTCTGAGCACAAGGCAAACCACAGGTAAGTGAAATAAAGATGAATATGCTTCTGCTTCATCGAAGTACCGTAGAAACCAAGCCCAGTATCGTTTTTGTTATAATCACACGAGACTTTTCTGATAATTTTTCACTTTTTTAATATGCAGCAAGACCTTGTACATTGTTTCTAGTATTATTTTCAAATAAGAGATGTTTCCATGTAATTGCACTGTTCCTGATTTGAGGTGATTTTTATCTATTTGAGCATGATTTGTGTGTTGGGGGGGATGGCGTGACTGGGGAATGGGCGAGTATTTTTACTTGGGGGGGGGGGGGTGGAGCTTGCACGCCCCTCGCACATCCTAGATATGCAAATACCTAGCATACCCAGCAATTTACCCTACGGTCCTCCACTGACACCATGTTCTCTTGCAATGGTGAAAATGGGCACATAATATTGCCTATTTTAAACAAATTATAAAAGAGGCACAAGACTTTGGTTATTGCTACTGATCACAAAAAATCCGAATCACACATTTGACCCACAAAATGACCTCTCTGTGACATTAGGTCAAAGGGCAACCTTTTAATATGCAGGATATTTGCAGAAAAAATGCAAGTGTTTACTCTAAATATTTACATGTAAATATCGTATTTATTACCAATAATTATAATTGCACATAAAAAGACTCAGATGACCTGGCAGTGTGTGATTCGAATTCTTGTGGGTCATGTTTGTATTTGTACCCAATGCATTTATATGCTCAATATGTAACGGTTAAGAAGAAAATTTACTACAAAGATTCCAAATGGCGGCTATTTTAAAATTACGCAAATTAGGTAATTTAGTATTGTCCGATCAAGGAAGATTTTGCATATGCTAATTGTTACAGACAAAAGAACATATTTCAGCAATAAAACACATTTTTGCATTTTGTATCACTCAATGCCAATTTTACATCTATTTCCACCTGTCTAATAGAGGAATATCAATAGGTCCTCTTTTTACCAAGGTAGCAATATCATTAATTCCAAAAACGTCTCACAGAGATCACCGAAAAATAGATTTCAATCAACCAGGATACCACAAACCTGTGTACACTGGAAAGCCCGTACAAATGTACTTATGTATACACTGCAAAGAAAGATCAAGAAAAAGACAAGTTCAAAACAACGGCAGGTGTTAGACAAGGTGTGAATGAAGGACCATGTTTATTTAATCTGTACATTGATTATGCTCTTTGTGTCTTCCGAGATGTGACTAAACAGGTATAAAAAATCTGGAAATGTCATTCAACATTCCAAACAAAGCTACCAATAGGATCAGAGGGAATTTTTTGCATCGACTGGCACTTACAATCACTGTGAAGGGGTTATGCCGATGACATCGATATCCATAGTTGGCCACAGACAGATCTCCAAAATTCAATTATAATATTGCATCAAATTTGTACTGAATACGGGATGAAGGATAATGTAAAGAAGACTTTTGAGTTTAAATTGGAACGAAAACAACAGATGACATGTATCAAGATCACATAATCAAACTAAATGACGAGTAGATAGTGAATACGTATTATAATATGTACACATTGATGTAAAGGTAAGCCACACAAAGTTAGTGTGGCTAGAGCTGCTTTTAGTGAACACCGTAAACTACTCACAAATAAAAACATACTTTATCAACAAGAATCATTTTCTTAGATGGTCTGGTCAAGTCACGGCTAAGTTATGGTTACCATGCATGGCGTCTAACTAAACCAGAACTCCAACTAGTTAGTGCCACATACAAATTAACTTAAGGTGTATGGTAATATGCGGATTCAAAAGGAAGAATCCACCATCTAAGAAAAGCAAAAAAAGCAAAATAAAAATGAAAGAGATAACAGAGGGTAACAAGAATGATAAAGCATAAGAAGAAATAGAATGGGGATTTGTTACAAATAAGGAACGGCTATTTCAAATCACCAACACACCGCCGATAGAAGAATTCTACCAATTGCAACAGAGAAACTCTGTAGCATATGTTATCAGGCGTGGGAACAACAATCCCTTTAAGCAACTCATGTTTCACGCAATCAAAAATACAGAGCTTGGGGAAAAAAGTAAAATCAATCTTGAAAAAGTAGTTAATAAAAGCCTTGTCTCCAGATGTCAACTGATTAAATACTGTTTCAAGAACAAATTAAAGAAAAAACTATCAATCGGTATTATTATTAATAATAATAATAATAATAATTTTAATTATTATTTGTATAATTAATATATATATACAACTCCAACTAGTTAGTGCCACATACAAATTAACTTAAGGTGTATGGTAATATGCGGATTCAAAAGGAAGAATCCACCATCTAAGAAAAGCAAAAAAAGCAAAATAAAAATGAAAGAGATAACAGAGGGTAACAAGAATGATTCTTTAGAAGAAGAAATAGAATGGGGATTTGTTACAAATAAGGAACGGCTATTTCCAATCACCAACACACCGCCGATAGAAGAATTCTACCAATTGCAACAGAGAAACTTTGTAGCATATGTTATCAGGCGTGGGAACAACAATCCCTTTAAGCAACTCATGTTTCACTCAATCAAAAATACAAAGCTTGGGGAAAAAAGTAAAATTAATCTTGAAAAAGTAGTTAATAAAAGCCTTGTCTCCAGATGTTAACTGATTAAATACTGTTTCAAGAACGAAATGTAAGTTGGCTATTACAAAAATTATGATAAAATGTAAAGTATGATATACGAACAACGAACAAATACTGGTATGCTGTTTTTCCCATCACAGTGAAATTTGAAAATAAAGGTTGATTAGTCGGCATTATTTGAAATATCGGCCTAGGCCTAAGCCCAATTCTAATTATTTTGGTCGAACAAAATAATAACCACAGGGATAAAATCAAATGACTAACTGAATATTCCTCCCTCCACAGTGACTACAACTCCGAAAATTGTCATTACAACGTCGTATCTGAGCACAAGACAAACCACAGGTAAGTGAAATAAAGATGAATATGCTTCTGCTTCATCGAAGTACCGTAGAATCCAAGCCCAGTACCGTTTTTGTTATAATCACACGAGACTTTTCTGATAATGTTTCACTTTTTTTTAATATGCAGCAAGACCTTGTACATTGTTTCTAGTATTATTTTCAAATAAGAGAGGTTTCCATGTAATTGCACTGTTCCCTGATTTGAGGTGATTTTTATCTATTTGAGCATGATTTGTGTGTTGGGGGGATGGCGTGACTGGGGAATGGGCGAGTATTTTTACTTGGGGGGGGGGGGGTGGAGCTTGCACGCCCCTCGCACATCCTAGATATGCAAATACCTAGCATACCTAGCAATTTACCCTACGGTCCGCCACTGATACCATGTTCTCTTGCAATGGTGAAAATGGCACAGAATATTGCCTATTTTAAACAAATTATAAAAGAGGCACAAGACTTTGGTTACTGCTACTGATCACAAAAAATCCGAATCACACATTTGACCCGCAAAATGACCTCTCTGTGACATTAGGTCAAAGGGCAACCTCTTAATATGCAGGATATTTGCAGAAAAATGCAAGTGTTTACTCTAAATATTTACATGTAAATATCGTATTTATTACAAATAATTATAATTGCACATAAAAAGACTCAGATGACCTGGCAGTGTGTGATTCGAATTCTTTTGGGTCATGTTTGTATTTGTACCCAATGCATTTATATGCTCAATATGTAACGGTTAAGGAGAAAATTTACTACAAAGATTCCAAATGGCGGCTATTTTAAAATTACGCAAATTAGGTAATTTAGTATTGTCCGATCAAGGAAGATTTTGCATATGCTAATTGTTACAGACAAAAGAACATATTTCAGCAATAAAACAAATTTTTGCATTTTGTATCTATTTCTACCTGTCTAATAGAGGAATATCAATAGGTCATCGTTTTACCAAGGTAGCAATATCATTAATTCCAAAACGTCTCACAGAGATCACCGAAAAATAGATTTCAATCAACCAGGATACCACAAACCTGTGTACACTGGAAAGCCCGTACAAATGTACTTATGTATACAATGCAAAGAAAGATCAAGAAAAAGACAAGTTCAAAACAACGGCAGGTGTTAGACAAGGTGGGAATGAAGGACCATGTTTATTTAATCTGTACATTGATTATGCTCTTCGTGTCTTCCGAGATGTGACTAAACAGGTATAAAAAATCTGGAAATGTCATTCAACATTCCAAACAAAGCTACCAATAGGGATCAGAGGGATTTTTTTTGCATCGACTGGCACTTACAATCACTGTGAAGGGGTTATGCCGATGACATCGATATCCATAGTTGGCCACAGACAGATCTCCAAAATTCAATTATAATATTGCATCAATTTTTTACTGAATACGGGATGAAGGATAATGTAAAGAAGACTTTTGATTTTTAATTGGAACGAAAAAAACAGATGGCATGTATCAAGATCACATAATCAAACTAAATGACGAGTAGATAGTGAATACGTATTATAATATGTACAAATTGATGTAAAGGTAAGCCACACAAAGTTAGTGTGGCTAGAGCTGCTTTTAGTGAACACCGTAAACTACTCACAAATAAAAAAATACTTTATCAACAAGAATCATTTTCTTAGATGGTCTGGTCAAGTCACGGCTAAGTTATGGTTACCATGCATGGCGTCTAACTAAACCAGAACTCCAACTATTTAGTGCCACATACAAATTAACTTTTAAGGTGTATGGTAATAGGCGGATTCAAAAGGAAGAATCCACCATCTAAGAAAAGCAAAAAAAGCAAAATAAAAATGAAAGAGATAACAGAGGGTAACAAGAATGATAAAGCATAAGAAGAAATAGAATGGGGATTTGTTACAAATAAGGAACGGCTATTTCAAATCACCAACACACCGCCGATAGAAGAATTCTACCAATTGCAACAGAGAAACTCTGTAGCATATGTTATCAGGCGTGGGAACAACAATCCCTTTAAGCAACTCATGTTTCACGCAATCAAAAATACAGAGCTTGGGGAAAAAGTAAAATCAATCTTGAAAAAGTAGTTAATAAAAGCCTTGTCTCCAGATGTCAACTGATTAAATACTGTTTCAAGAACAAATTAAAGAAAAAACTATCAATCGGTATTATTATTATTAATAATAATAATAATAATAATAATTTTAATTATTATTTGTATCATTAATATATATATACATATAAATATATATTATTAATAATAATATAATATAATATATATATATATATTAATATATGTATATTATTATATATATATATATATATATATAAAAACATATATTGCCTTGGTTTGGCTCTGTAATCATTAGTGGTAGTGGGACTGGTTTGGGCCCTTCCTAAGCTGGTCAAACGTTTCTTTTGGGTCTATACCCCAGCTGCACTGATGAGTCCTGGAAGGCCGAATCGGATCCGTCTGCAGATATTGGGATTCCTTCCAGTGGATACTTAGTTGTTTATTTTGTCATTCTGATCGGATTTTCTCTACTGTTCCGTTTTAATTATATATATATATATATATATATATATATATATATATATATATA
>NW_022689149.1:104442-106725 GCF_011630105.1 Anneissia japonica | reverse complement strand
GGCGATGGTGAACAACAACGACTTGGTAGACCCTCCATGGGTCTTCTTTAGAAGAAGAAATAGAATGGGGATTTGTTACAAATAAGGAACGGCTATTTCAAATCACCAACACACCGCCGATGGAAGAATTCTACCAATTGCAACAGAAAAACTTTGTAGCATATGTTATCAGGCGTGGGAACAACAATCCCTTTAAGCAACTCATGTTTCACGCAATCAAAAATACAAAGCTTGGGAAAAAAAGTAAAATCAATCTTGAAAAAGTAGTTAATAAAAGCCTTGTCTCCAGATGTTAACTGATTAAATACTGTTTCAAGAACGAAATGTAAGTTGGTTATTACAAAAATCATGATAAAATGTAAAGTATGATATATATATATATATATATATATATATATATACATACATAAATATAATATAAGGTAACAGTAGAGAAACTCAAATACGTACGATGTTGAGTTTAGAAATACTAAAATTTATTTGGCGAATATTTCGGCTACTCGACCTGTACAGGGAAACCAGGGGTGTTATTGTCGATGGAATGTTTATGGTTATTAAATCGTAGGCGGAATTTATTACCCGTTTAACCAATGTAATGTTAAATATTGGTTAGTAGGTGGTGTACCTTTCAATAAGTAGTATAACACAGTTCCTTTTAGTACACTGCAAACCTTTATTCACACAAACTGTACGTGGTTACAATCAGCTAAACTCCAGGTTTCAGATGTTAGAGAACCCTTTTTAGGGTGGAGTCAGCTCAGCTCTGTACTTTTCTTCTGTGTACTCCTAACTACTAAATTGAATCTAACTACTGACTCAATGATATGGGGTGTTTACCTATATACGTTAGGTAATGTGGGTGTGTCTCAAGTAAGTCAACCCCTAATTTTAGAGTTTCTGATTGGATCATAGAGAAATTCTTTCTCTATGATTTAGTAACTTGTTTACCAAAAACTGCTAATTAAGATGTATCACAAACTTCAGAGCTTACTAGGCTAAAAACTGACAATCATAGATTGATAGTGTGAGAAAGGCCAACTGACTAAGGTAAAGTTATGCAATGTCCAGTTATATTATTAGGTTATCTGTATACTCTAGTTGACCATTAAAACTGTCACACCAATTTAAGGCATTTATCAGGTGAAGGGTATCGATTCCAATGGTTATGCAAGTTAATACCATTGAACCTTAATACTACATTACAGTAATGGCCTTTGTTGCAAAGTGTGCATAATATAAGGTAAATTACATTAGTAGAATCACAATTTAGAGGTGGGGCTGGGGCAGTTTATAGTCAGATGTGTTGATAAGTATTATTGAGCTGTAAACTATAGATTGTTTAAGTTTGTTAGGATGTGAGCTATGGAAGTTAAGATATGTGTGATTATCGGTGGTTTAGAATAGAGAGATGTGGAGATACTGTTGCCTGAAATGGAAGCAATAACATCAATAAAGGGGATAGAAATGTTAGAGTGTTACATAGTAAATTTGACAGTGGGGTAAAAGTTGTTACAGTGAGTGACTAATTTTGTAAGGTTGTCAAAATCGTGAGGCCAAATGGAAAAAAAAATATCGTCAATGTATCTGTAAAAATGCAAAGGTTTGAGATCAAATTTGAAATTAGTTTGTGTTCAAGTTCGGCCATAAATGTGTTCGCGTAACTAGGAGCCATTTTAGTGCCCGTGGCTGTACCTTGTGTTTGTAAAAAGTGCTGATTTTTAAACATGAAATTGTTATGTTTTAAGATGAAGTCAGTAATAGTGGTTATGTCATTAGTGGCTTCAACAGAAAATGAGTTGTTCAAGAGAAAGTGTCTGCAGGCATCGACACCATCTGCATGTGGGATGTTAGTGTATATAGAGGACACGTCCATGGTGACGATGAATGCATTGTTAGGTAGTGCAGTGATGTTATTCAGAATATTAAGAAAGTGCGTGGTGTCCTAGATGAATCTAGTTATGTTATGTAAAAGAGGGTTAAGATAAGAATCAACCAAGCCTGATAAGGATTCAGTAAGGGTACCAATAGATGAAACGATGGGTCTACCAGGTGGAGTGATGTTCAATGACTTAGCTAATTGAATATTTCAGTGGGAGAGGATGGAACTGTGAGATTACGAGATGTAATTATATTGGGGAGTTTGTGTAATTTAGGTATGATGTAAAATGTGCCGGGCTTGTGATCAACAGGAATAGAACCGCTTACCTTAGTAGCAAAATCGCTAGATAGAGTAGAAACAAGAATAAAATCAAGAATGATATTAAAATCATAATGATATATATA
>NW_022689149.1:99068-103733 GCF_011630105.1 Anneissia japonica | reverse complement strand
ATATAAATGGTATTGAAGGGTGTTAGCCGTTAACACTGTTTTATAAATAATACTGTAATATAAATCATCAAAGGTACATATACAGTGTTTAATAAGGACATGATAGAACATCGTAGGCTACCCTGTAGCTTTTCAACGAATGAAGTCCTATAAAAGTCATTGTGTAATAAAATGTCTCCGACGGGATTCGAACCTGCGACCTCTCGCTGACAATGCGAGCGTCATAACCACTATACCACGAAGGCTTAATAGTTGAACAGGTCCAAATAACCGTCAGGAAAATTGTATTACACAATGCTACGCCTCAAGATGGCGTTCGGTCAGATAAATCTGGCAATACGGCTAGAAATAACTGTCGTATATTATAAATGATATTGAAGGGAGTGTGTTTAATAATGTTTAAGGTGTTGTTTAATGTTTAATGTGTTTAAATCATGTCCTTGCATGATTTAAACACATAATCACACATAATTAAATTACATAATCACTAAAATTATGTTAACACTAGCATTGTAATAATAGTAAATCATGCCTTAAAATACTGATGACAAATAAATTAAATATAACTTATTTTTTTTAAATTTAAGTTGAATTGCAATTATATCATCACTTTAAGCATATAAGAAATGCATTAACATTGTCCTATAATATAATCTCACGTTCTACGACACGTCGTGCGGCTGCGCACTAATCTTCTTTACTCAAGCGGAACGGTACCCAAACGTGCACAATGTGGTTGCCCTACAGGCGATTGATTACATTATCTCGTACATACACAGTATGCCATGCGACTGATGGTAAACTATTTTAACTTTCATAAACTATATTATTACAAATGCTTGAATAATTCAATACAGGGTAGCCTACGATTTATATTATTATTATTATTATTATTATTATTATTATTATTATTATTATTATTATTATTACTATTATTATTATTATTATTATTATTATTATTATTATTATTATTATTATTATTATTATTATTGAATTATTCAAGCATTTGTAATAATATAGTTTATGAAAGTTAAAATAGTTTACCATCAGTCGCATGGCATACTGTGTATGTACGAGAAAGTTAATAATAATAATAATAATAATAATAATAATAATAATAATAATAATAATAATTAAAATAGCATTATTATAAATATGCCATCTCTTCACAAACAATACAGTAACTTTTTGCATGTAAGGAAAGCCAAATGAGAAATGTACGGTGAGTGTGGAGTGAGGGTGGGAGTGTGTATGTGGGTGTGTGGTGTAATATTGATGTTTGTTGTGTAAATATCAATAACTAAACAGATTGAAAGATACATTATGAACTATAACCTATGTTTTGTTAAAAGGACATGTGACCTCGGTTGGAGCGGATGCAACACAAGAGATGGAAACAGGTAGGCCTAACGGAAATCTGTCCTAATATAAATATTTTATCAATGAAAATTATTTATCCTTCTTCATATGTAAAACATAAATATGAATTCAATTGAATTTGAACATAGAAAATATCTCTTTATCCAAATTATTCAAATGACATGCCTTCATAACATCTTACATAAACTACTGTAATTCTCTCCTAACAATTCCGCTAACCGTCTTTAACGACTACAAAACACTGCAGAAAGAATTACAATTATTACTACAAGCACTCAAACATCACAACACTTAAAAAGTATCGGCAAAATAGATCATTCACCTTTGCAGCTACTTCTCTCTGGAACGCTCTTTGGCAATATCTGCTTTCAACGCAAATATAAAAAAAAATATTTCTTGTGTTTGTCGAGTAGCAAAGTCTGTAGTGGTATGGGCGACACTAACTACAGCCTTAACATTGGCACAAGTTTGAGTCGCTTCTTCTTGCCCAGGGTTCGGTTGGTAGAAGTCTTTTTGGATAAATATTAAAAATGGAGGTCTAGTGACACATCTGGCTCATGTGCACTTTAAAGAACCCATTGCATCTTTCGGAAAAGTAGGGATGTTTACCCCGATACTATTGCTCATTTCAGCCCCTGTCGTGCAATTATGTGTAAACATGAAGCTACTAAAAGCGTTTTTTACGGCAGCTGGGTAGTCACGGACCACGATCATATGCATATTATTTAGCACAATGATACTGCGAGTTATGGGTTATTCTCGTATCTTTACCTTTTATTACCTTTTAAGCAAAAATCACAATATTCAGTCATACACATTTTATTTTAATATTGTTATATAATTCGCGCTATAAAACTCATATTGACTTTACATCAATAGTATTGTTTTTTTAATGATTTTCAGCACTTTCTAATTCAGTTGATTTCATATACTAAATTTATCACCGATTAACAAGCAAACCTCAAAGAAGCCATTCTATTTACAACCTATAAATTTCATCTTCTAGGAAATGATTCTATTCTTATCATCGGTGGTGCTTCCGGGGGTGTTGCTCTACTCATTATCTTCCTGATTGTCATCCTGATCGTTTTGGTTAATAAGCAGAAAAGGTACATTAAACATTTATATTATTATTTCTGGCGACGTTAAACGATGGAATGATATGTAAGCTTATCATAGACTCAATTTCCCACCTACGTCCGTTGCCACCAGGCCTTTTGTCACAGGGGCCGCATTTTTTCCCCATACAGTTAAGGCAGAAATTATAGAGGCCGCTATTAGGTTTGTTGCACTGATATGCATGAATATGCATGCATACCTGACTTTTTCTCGCGAAATTAGTGTTCAGTGTTGTGTCGTGTAAGCTGCAGTGCTTATCGCGAATCGTAGGCCAAAATCTCTAAAATACTAGGCCTTTGTAGTCAAGACAGTGTAAAGATTAATGGACTACTGTATTGTAATAATATCCCTATGACTAGGTAGAGTTTATGCACAGCATGGTCTTTGAAAGTATAAAAAACATATTGAATCTGGCTATTTGAGTACACAGGCCTTGAATGGAGAGTGTTGTAGTAAGTGTACGCCCATTAGTACTGATTCTAAATGATAAATGTTTTGAAATGTCCGTTGACAATAATTACGAATACTTCGGACACAGTTCTTAACTTACAATTATTTTGCAATTAAAAAAATTAAAGAGAAAAAAAAAATCCCTGTGAAATAACAGAGAGTGAGAGTATACATTTTTTGCGTTACTCATTGGTTGGTAAAATTTCTGTAGAAATGTCTGTAAATCAGTGATACTATTAGTTTATTTTCATTTGTTTTTGATCGTTTTAAATGAGCTATTTAATTTTTTAATTGTGTTTTTAAGGTTTTTTGTTTTTGTTTTTGTTTTTGTTTTTATTCTGTTGGCAGACACTCTTTTTATAAACAGCGCTAGAATATCGTAGATTTTGGTAAATGAATATTTATTATACTTGCTTGCTTTACCTATATGCAGAGAGTTTTAGATATATGCCTATACCATCAAAACAATAAATTTGAAATTTACTAACTATTCTAATACCATACGCAAACGACGGTAATTTCTAAACGTTTATTCAGAATCAGTACTTTAGTTTGTATGCTGCAACACATGTCATTATCGCACTACTAAAATAACCATGATATTCAACGCTGTTTTTCTATCGAAGACCATGCTGTACGTAAACTATCTACATAGGGATATTCTAATTACAATAGTCCATTATGTTCACTGTGTCGACTAAACTGTCTCTACCAAGAGATTTTCGTATATTATACGCCGTAAATTTCATATGCCTTTTATCCACAAGCGGTTTGAATACTGCTTTCTAACCTTCGAAAGCGAAGGAAAGTCAAGCATGCATATTCATGCTTATTTGTTCACCCTCTTTCCTTAAATAGCACCCTCTATAACATGATTTTCGTGGTGAATAAAACTCGTACGTATAGCTGGTGATATTACACCTCTATATAATACAATCACAACCAGCGTATCGACTACAGATATGACACAACAGGGCGAGGGTTTGAAATCTCATATTACCTTGTTATTGTTGTTGTTTTTATTATTATTATTATTATTATTATTATTATTATTAATAAAACAATGATCAACGGTCAATTGCTAGAATGGGAGCTTTACAATAATGGCGTGTCTCAAAGTATATGATTAGGTTCCTTTTACCTAGCTAGAATTAATCCATGTAGTAATACAAAATAAATACTTTTAAATATTAAGATAATTAAAGTCTAGAAGACATTTGTATGGTTTATGATCTATTTTAGGTCAGGGTTTAAAATCCTCGCTGTGTATTTCACTTGTGTCCTTGGGCAAGGCACTTTGTCTACAATGCCTCTCTCCACCTAGGGTTATAAGTGAGTACCTGGTAGGTTAAATTTAAAAATGCGTTGATGTAGCTGCTGCAACGTCATGAAATAAATAATGATGATAATAATAATAATAATAATAATAGTAATAATAATAGTAATAATAATAATAATAATAATAATAATAATATTAATAATAATAATAATAAGATTTATAAAGCAGTAGTGCTCAAGGCGGTACCCCAGGTAGCTTGAGTTTGTATTCCATATGCATTTAATCCAATGACAAGGGTAATTATAATTTGAAGCTCATAGAGGGCTTAACAATATGCGCTATATAAGTCTATTGTTATTATTATTATTATTATTATTATTATTATTATTATTATTTCTATTATTATTATTATTAATTATTATTATTATTATTAATTA
>NW_022689149.1:77392-99033 GCF_011630105.1 Anneissia japonica | reverse complement strand
TATTATTATTATTATTATTATTATTATTATTATTATTATTATTGTGTTTTTATGGCCGGCACTTTGGTCACTTCCCAAGCTTGAAACTTTGCCATGCTTTGCCGAAGCATACACCATGTATTAAGGATGAGCCCTCTAATATTGTGTCAATCTGTGGTGGGGTGTGCATGAGAAGACCAATTAAAGTGATTTAAGGGCAAACAGACTACACCAGATATTTTAAAAACGGTCAATCGACCTAAATTAACTTTCGGAAAAGCTTAACCAAGTTAGAAGTAAGAAATTATTATATGTTGTTACGATTCAGTTAAGGGTGTAAATTTAAGGTCATTTAAATTGTTGAGGTCCCAGACCTAAATATCTCTTGAACAAAAATCAATGGGAATAATCTTTGTATAACATTTTGTCAAAGTCTAGAAAATAAATGATTACATTTTTGTGACAATCCTGAGTAGGGTGTGGACCATTCAAAGGAAAACGTTCCAGATCAGATATTTCGAAAACGGATCAAACTGATCTGAATGAAACTTTGGGGAAGGTTTAACCAAGTTACAAGGTAGACAATGTTTTGTGTTTGGGACGATCTAGGTTATGGTGTAAATTTGAGGGACATTTGAATTACACACGCCCCATTTATAAATGAATAAAAATGGTCAAATAATGAAGAAATGATCAAATTTTGGTGACGATCCGCAGTAAGGTGAGGATATGAGGACCATAGATATTTTAAACCATCTGCAGCTATGTTAAACTCAAACTACATGATATGCATTAACAATTTTTGCTTTAAGTCAAAAGCAGAAAAACCTAAATAGTAATCAGACAAGGCCAGAAATCAATTAAGGGGGAAGAAGTGAGCCTTGTAAGTCTTTTTGAAAGAATAAATTGAAAGTGAGTGGGTGATATTTGAAGGTAATTCATATCATTGCTACCACCATGTTTGCAAGCAGACCCTTGAGCACTTAAGGAAATGTAATCGCTATAGAATGGAAATTAAGCAGACGTAAATGATTTGGTTAGTAAAAATAGTATTCACAACAGATGGAATGATCAAATGAAGCAAAAAATGATTGAGACGATGATGCCCATGCACGTCCAAGAACTGTTTATAATAAAGACGAAGACTTTCAGATTGCAGTGATATTAGCAATACATGAAGATTATTGCTCAACTTAGGGTTACACAGTAAAAGACAATTATTAAATGAATTAATGCCTTTATACATGAACATTATGGTAGTTATTTGTGTGGTCCTCTGAATACCTTGTGTAGTACACAAAAATAATGAAAAACAACCGTATATTTGTACGAAAGCTGGAATTTTTTTAGGATTCTGGTGATATTTTCCATTTTTCAAAACAGAAAAGGGCTAATATAAGGGGGCATTTTTACTTACATTTCTAAAAGTGAGTTAGCTTACCACCCTAAAATATGTTATTTTGGGTTTAAAAAGTCAACTGCAGTTAATACATTCATGTTTTGTAAATTAAACAAATTTATTTATGGTATTAAAGCTGCTGTTAAATTATTCTTTAATTCTGGCGGCCATTTTAAAAAGCGCCCTCAATTGCCTCCCGAAATCTTCACATTAATAACTTTAGCTAGTTATACTCTACTCTTACCATTACATATTCAAAAGTTGGTCAAACCTACCTCTTCTGTGTTTATTTTACCTGGCCATATATATGTAGTTTATTGAATTTTGGCGGCCATTTTGATAAGGCGCCCTCACGCGAAAGTTCTCAGGTTACACCCCTTTTACCTCACATATTCTGATTCCCCATAAAAAAACTGGTCTAGAAAAACCATATGAGAATTTCTACCTCTCCAAGTGGCACCTATCTCAATTATAGCCTGGTCTAACTATTATTCGATGATTGGATCAGTAATAAAACGAGAGAATCAAGAAGCCAAGTAAAGCTGAATATAAGGGTTTATTCATCAATGCGTGTGCCCACAAGACGCACCTTAGGTTCACGCACCTCTTTCGAAACTCCTCGCTAGTCTAGTCTACTGGATGCCGATGCGAGCGAGATTCTTAGATTTATATTTTAGAACGACAGTATGTTGGATTTCTAAAGTTAAATGATGATTTTAAAGGGTAGTAGAGATTATAATTATTTATTACGCCGTTTACCTAATTTTAGGTCCTTATAAATTACTTGATTACCTATGACATAACTATGTAGGACCTTATTGTCCTCAAATAAAGTGAATTAATAGAATCTTCAAAAGAGGGCTGTTAAAATGATTTTTGGTGTACGTTATCATAATTAGTTACATATGAGCCTACCTTTAACTAGTGCAATCTCTACCTTTTCTGCCCTGCTCTGAGAAAAGGCATTAAGC
Organism: Anneissia japonica; assembly: GCF_011630105.1. Lineage (NCBI taxonomy): Eukaryota > Metazoa > Echinodermata > Crinoidea > Comatulida > Comatulidae > Anneissia > Anneissia japonica. The sequence goes on along the minus strand of NW_022689149.1, from coordinate 96,684 downwards.
ATTTTTTTTAAAATTAAGATTGTTAGCTTATGTGACTCCTGAATGTATAATCTATCACCCTATTTTATTAAATTTCCAAAAATATATCTGGAAATATGAAATTTTATTTTAAAATTGGGCATTATTTTCAAATTTCACTATAAATACTCTGAGAAAAGGCAATGTGTGCGAAATCTTACATTCATGCATTGAACGCTTGACTTCACGCAAGACAGATAATTGTAACAAATCAGACGCTAGTATAACGAATATCTAATTAACAACCTTGGAATCCTTAGAAGTTAATGCCTAGTTAGTAACTGCTTTAATTGGAAGAATACTCCACTTAATAAATATAAATTTATTAATTTTATATTTAAAATTAGCACACCATTTTTATATATATTTTTCTACATGTCAACAAGTTATTATCAATAAACTTTGAAATTAAAATTATAAAGCTTTGTCTATTTTATTATTAGTCGATGACGATTTAATTATTATGATATTCTAATTATCAATCGATAATGATTATGATGATGATGATGTGGATGATGATGATTAGGAGAACGAAGAGATTTAAAAATATGATGACATGCTAGTAACCAAAACATAAATAAAAAAAGTTTCAAATATTTTCACTATCCTCCTCCTCACCCCTCCCCTCCCCTCACCGGCTCCTCCCTCTGCCTTCACCGCATTTTCTTCATCTACACAATTAAATTCCGCATTTTAATGTCAGAGTATTTACTAGCCTTCAATGTTTACACTAACCTTTGGATTTCATACATATACTTCGGTTTTTAAAAATTTAATAGAAAATTTTGCGGTGTCAACTATTTTAATATTTTTTAATACTTCACATTTTTTGAACCAAATTTTTTAAAATATATGTTAAAAGTCTATAGATTAAATTTCATATACATACATTTCAATAAATTAATTATTAATGCATTTGTATAAACACTTTTGCAGATAAGGCCCGATTTCAAAAGTATTTATCTACATTCATAGTCATAAATACTCTGAAAAAAAAGCATTACCTCCATTTTGGACTCTATTTTGTATTCAGAGTTTATATCATTTTTATTTTTTAAATCTTTCTAGTAATTTAAAAATATGTTATTAAAACGCAGTACTATAATTTAGCCATTTTGCAATGTGTTGTATTGTGAATAAAACAATTTAATTTTGTACAGGTACACATTTTTGGTGGGTTTTGGCTGTTTTTTGCGTTGTTATCGAATATCAAGCCTTGAAAAGTAGCGGAATATAGTCGTGACATATAGAAACCCAAATGTATGAGATATGAGCACATTCCTGCCAGCGAATTCATAGAAGATAGGTGAACTTACACCCGGGCGATTAGTAGAATTAATATGTAGATTATGATGATAATAATGATAATGAAGATGTTGATGATATTGATAATATTGATTATATCGACGACAATAACAATGAAAATTTCATTATATTATTAGTATAAAAAAATTCTTTCAGACCACATAAATATGGAGATAACTCTACAAATGGACTTACATCTAACAGTGAGGACCAATATGCAACGCATTTACCTCAAGGACGCAGTGGACCAAATAATCACACCTATGACACACCTAATGTGAAACTAGAGCCGCCAACGTATGAATCATCCATTGCAGATTATGGAAGAAAAAAAGCAATCGGAGAATCACCATACAGTGTCACTAAGCTTGTTCATCAATTTAACACTCCAAATACTGTTGCGTTGTACTCAAAATCCAAACCAGTACCTGTCGCCGTCGGTAATTCGTACGTGCGACGTGGTTCTCATCCTCCACAATACGCTCATGAAGATGCAAACGGATATCTTGAAATGCAAAACGTTATGCCTAAGTAAACGGCTTTTTTAAGCACCGTGAGCTCATCAAACGGATAGATTGTACATGGATGTACGAATAAATAATAGTTACGTACTACTAGCTAGCCAGGGATGATTGTAATGATATTAGTGGTGGTGAGTTTTAGCAGGTGGAAAAGCTATTAGAAGCCAGATACAAAGTTTATCATAAACAGGAGAATTTAGTAATACATAATATAGGTCTGGCGGCTTAGATTAAAAAGAAGAAAAGTTTTCTGTAATCAATGAACTAAATATTCATTTGATAGTATTGGATATAATTCACCTTGAAAGAATACAAACATTCTACCAGTTGGTTACAATTAAATACAAATTCTTAGTCATATATTATAATGGAACAGAATTGGTTGCAAAAAATCTAAATATTTTAAGGTTTTTTCCACAAGCACATTTGAGCTACATATTCTAAAATATATCCGCATAGATGGTACATGGATGTACGAATAAATAATAGTTACGTAGCTAGCCAGGGATGATTTTAATGATATTAGTGGTGGTGAGTGTTAGCAGGTGGAAAAGCTATTAGAAGCCAGATACAAAGTTTATCATAAACGGGAGAATTTAGTAATACATAAAATAGGTCTGGCGGCTTAGATTAAAAAGAAGAAAAGTTTTCTGTAATCAATGAACTGAATATTCATTTGATAGTATTGGATACAATTCACCTTGAAAGAATACAAACATTCTACCAGTTGGTTACAATTGAATACAAATTCTTAGTCATATATTATAATGGAACAGAATTAGTTGCAAAAAATCTAAATATTTTAAGGTTTTTTCCACAAGCACATTTGAGCTACATATTCTAAAATATATCTACTATAATTATGCTAAAAAACTTATAAAACTTATTATCGAATTGTTTTACAACCATGAACAAACTACAGCACAGAATAAATAGTAGACCAAAATAAAGTTAATGAAATTGCAAAATTTTTGCTTGAAATAGTATGGGAGCACTTACATACTTTGGCAATAACCAGAAAAAAAAAATATAATGGAAGAAGGGACGGGAGATATAAATAGATTTTAATATGACTAATACTAGCCCACAAAGTTTTCAAATCAAAACTTTAATCAGTCATCAGTGAGATATATTTATAAGAAACCAATGGCATAACCTAGTTGGCCTTTAAAAAAAATTATTAACGTGATGGTGTTACTCCAACACATGGTAGCAACGGCTTATTATAATTTATGTATACCCGAATTTAATTACTCTCATTATAATCCGCTTTGTTTATTCTTTAAACCCTCCTATTATGATCTGAGGATCTGAGGATAGGTCGAAATATTGGTTTTCTCAAATAAAGTGTTTCTGAAGTCTATACGGTATTCGTTTCCTATAATATTTTGTTACCGTATTCTTTGGCAGCAGTATATCATTTGTTTGAAGAAGCGTCCTGATTGGGTTGTATCTGCGATATACCAGAGACAGTATATATATATATACATATGACACTATATATATATGACACTTTTCAAACAACTGATTTTTGATTTAACTTCTCATTGTAGGGGGTACTTTTGTCTTTTTCATACAGTTGATAAAGAGATTTTTCTTTAACGGTTAATGCCTGATATGAACTTTACATCATTGTTTATTTAGCACTGTTTCTGTTATTATTTGATTAGTTATACCACAATGCTAAACATTCATACTATATACATTGATTTTATATGTTACTTCATTATAACACAGGTATGACTTCCAGAGTATTATTTGGCAACAGTATGCCATTTTTTTGAAAAAGTGTCCTGGTTGGGTTGTATCTGCGATATACCAGGGGCTACTTGTGGTGAATAATATTATTTATCACAAGAGGCCCTATATACGATGTATACGTAATATTCGTTTCCTAATAAATCCAACTTCTTTAACACGTTATGCCTGATATGATCTTTACATCATTGTTTTTTTAGCACTGTTTCTGTCATTATTTATAACACAATGCTAAGCATTGATACCTATATACATTGATTTTATATGTTGCTTCATTATATATTTGAAAATGACATTTAGAAGTCTATTCAATATTATTGCCTTCATACCATTACTTGAATGTGATATTTAATTTATGTCTACATAATTTCATTTATGCTAAATTTATCTATAAACTTTTCTTTATTTTTCTTGATTTTTCTTTTATTTCATTTCACTTTATCCATTATATTCATTTTTTAATATTTTTAATATTTCTTTTCACTCTCCAGTTTTTTTCTTTTCATTTCCATTCTTTGTTTTCCTTTATGTTTTTATCATTTGAAAATGATAATTAGCCATTACATAGACATGAGGTTTATTCAATATTAGCGTCTTCACACAATTAATTTGAATATTTGATTTATGTTTACATAATTTCATTTATGCTAAAACTAGCTTTAATATAAACGTTTAATATCTGCATCTGTCTTTCCCTCTGCACTTGCACTCATACCATACAAAGCAGTTATTTACTTTTTTTTAATTTTCATTACTTTCGATTGATTACCAAATTGTTATTCCTTAACTGTTTTCTATTAATTGTTTTAATTTCCATTTCTTTCATGTACCTTTCTTAATTGGCAATCATTCTGAAATCCGTGGGAGTTGTCGGACTTCTTTCTAAATGGTGTTACTTTGCTGCCATAGGCAAACATCTCATATGATTATGAGATGTTTGATGATTGTATGATATCCCTAATTATACATAGGCCTATACACAATCTTGATTCACAGTGCTGGTACTTTACATAGGCCCCTATGTAAATATGAAAAAAAAAATCAAATATTTTGGCCGCCATCTTGATATCCAATATGGTGGCACCATCTGACATATTTTCTGATGATTGCATGACACTCCCTGATATTGAAAACATAGGTGATGGCAATGACATGTGCTGTAGATATGAATGTATTGGCTAAATTCAAATATTTTGGCAGCCATATTGGACTTCAAGATGGTGGCCATTAGGAGGCGTTATTTTTTGGAGTCTATTTTTTAAATGATATTTAGGTGTCATAGTATCACTGTGGGAAGTTTAACTTTCTTCCAGAAGTGCACGATTCTACCTGAAATTCAACCTCAGCCGCTCTACTAATGCATACAGACTCCCCCTCGCGAAACAGAGTCAGTGGTGTACCGAGTTTTATGCGCAGATGAGTGATTATGTCTCTAGGCAAAAATATCCCAAATATGCCTTGGTAGTCAAGCTAGTGTAAAAATTGTAGTAATAGATAGACACATAAAATTGTAGTAATAGATAGACACATTCTATGCAGGCCTACAGCACGGTCTTCGTAAGTATATAAACCAGAATAATATTGAATCTGGCACCGTATTTGAGTAGGTCTAGGCCTACAGTTAGGCTTATGCAGTATGACGTATGTCTTCAAGTTGTAGCAATTGTATGCTCCCTATTACTTAGTAGTGCTTGGAAACAAATTACTAGTACTTTGGACACGGTTAACTCACTATTTTACAATTAAAAGTTTTCTTTTATGAGAAAAAAAATCTCTGCCTATTAACAGTGAGCGTTTTTGTATACTTTTGCATGATTCATTGGTTGGTAACATTTAAGGATTTTTTTAGAACCGTCTGTAAATCAATGAAAGCTATTTTTACCTCCATCTGATTTTGATCGTTTTAAAAATAAAGCTATTCAATAGTTAAATTGGTAGACACAGCTTAACAGTACGTCATCATGTTTATTGAATGTCGTAAAATTAGTGTTTATAATACGCCTGCTTGCTATATAATCTATACCTTAATGAATATGAACGAAATGTTTGTAAGAAGTCAACATTAAAACAATACATAGAATTGTACCTGCGTGTATCAGGGCCGGCGGAACGTTTTTCAAAGTGGGGGGCCCACTAGTAAGACGAATATGGGAATATCAATTGCGAGGGAGCACTTGCGCGACCGGGCAGCTCACGAGTGGGTCCAGGAGCGACGCCCCGGCGGGGGTCCAGGGGCTGTGCCATGGAAGCTCTGATATTTCAGACTATTTAGTACAATTAGACTGGCTAATTTTTAAAATCGTTATTACCAAAGTTCAGTCGTTATTTTACGCGAAATTGACGGAAATATCACAGTAATATAAATCAGATAATTATGTCTGATACTTTTAAATAATGCATTGCTGCTGCTAAAGGGGATCAAAAAAGATATCCTTCATAGTAATACGGGCAGTCCAATTTTAAATTTGAAATAAGTGTTAAACTTTATAATTATAATGGAATTTTTGTCACGACATGACTGCAAATGAGACACAGAAGAAATATATAATGAATAAAATAAATGATTTTAATAAAATAGAAGTTCATCGATCAAATAATTCGCTGCTGCGTTACTTTTCGAATCATTTACAGCTATAACAATGCAGTTGTATTACAATTCGTCTACCAAGTCTTTCGAACTGATAGGGCTTTTCCCCTTAGCCTGTATCACTTTAGTATATTTAGCAGCACATAAGTTGAGTATAGATTATTTTGGCTATACCTCCTCTAACCATGGTCAATCCTTTAGTTTATTTCTTGATTAAATTACTTAAATTACTGTAATGCTCTCCGAATTCGGCTATTACGCACGTATAATTAAGTTTTAACTTAAAAGCCTTGTACTTTTATCTTAAAATGTGCCTTGACCGATATGTCCTTTAATCGACACTCCTCAGTCCACATCTTTCATTTAGGATATTTTATGTTCAACTCCTGGGTTAGTAGATGCCTCTTTACTAACCCTTTTGATAACATATTTGCATGCTCTTACCCTTCCGTTAAGTGCACGAATCATACTTTGCCTTAACGTCATTAATATTCATGTGACTTATTACCATTCACAGACAGTTTACCGTGAGTCATACAAACCTATGCATATTCATTAGCTTACGATTTAGTTAACAGTACTGTAAAGTAGAATGAAATATCATAATATTGTGACAAAAGTATAGAAGCGGTTTGCCGCAGCGGGAATGGTTTTGGTTTTTCCCGACCTCGAGGTCAGGGTTTCAATCCCTCGCTGTGCATTTCGCTTGTGTCCTTGAGCAAGGCACATTATCTGCATTGCTTCTCTCCACCCAGGAATAAATGGGTACCTGGTGGGGTTGCCTGCTACTGCACCAATATGGCAGCAACACTTAGGCATGTGGACCCAATTACCAGGGACAACAAAGCGTTTTGTAACCTAAAGGAATTATAGGCGCTATATATATACTAAAATAACAATAACAATAGGAATAGGGACACCAGCCACTATAATTATAAGAGCATAAACCTAAATTGCGAGATCACTCATTTCGGAACACAAGGCATTCCTGTGCTGTGCCTACAAAGTCTTGCCTGGAGAAAACGCCTAGTACCTTTTTTCTGCGGTCATTTTTTTCAACAAACTCGTTTACAACTTCTATTAAGTCAATTCCATCGAGGCGCTCTTTGTGGACATTTAGTATGGCAAGATTATTAAATCTCAACTGGTTCATAGAAGATCTTAACCATGTTTTATGACGTCTTGCGGTGGAAAAGGATCTTTCGCCGACTGCATTTGTTGCAGGGCTTACTAGCATTAGTTTGATGATAATAATGAATTCAGATATCAACATATTTTTGGCACCATCTAGTTTCTGGACCTGTAAATACACTTTATCAAAACACGTGTATCCCCCAGGAAGCAAGTTTTTCAAAAAGGAAACCTGAGTTCTGAGCCGTATTGTATTGATGTCTGAACTGTAATGTTTCTCTATAAAATCTATTTCTTCTGACACATCATGGCCTTTGATTCCTTTCAGCAGCAGTTCTTCCATGTTTCTGTAGGCTATGAAACCGGGCTGGTCGAACCTTGATTGAATTACATTGACGATTAGGCCAATAGCTTCGAAATATTGACGCTTGTAGTACTCGGCAGGTGTTGAGGGAAATGATGGCTCAGAACTTCCTATTTCATGTTTTTTTGGTGCCCGAAGCTTTCTGGGAAGTTTGGGCTTAATGTCCAGTTCGAATTCCTTTAGGGATTCCGCGTCATTGAGGTCCTTGGCCTTCTTAACAATAGAGGCATAGAAATTATTAAATTTTTCATCCGTTCTAAGGTTTTGAATTGTTTCTATTGTCTTAGAAGCTTTGGCGACATCGCGGAGGACATTCGTTGCCATGCTTTTAAGCATCTCATTTTGAATGTCATGCGACACATACTTATTAATTTTTTTTCTCAAGCCACTCATTCATTGTTGGGTCATCAAGAGCTTTTAACCTGAAAAGTTTATTAAAATTTGAATTTTCCTCGTTCTTATCCGAATCTCCTCGCACGGCTAAACCCTGTCTCCCTAGAAATCTTAGATTTTGAACAATCTTGGCAACATTTTTGCGAGCCGCCAATTTTGTCTCTTGATGGGCTCTCGAGATGGTTTCTCCGATATCTTTACATACGTTAGGTAATATAACGACGGATTCTGCTGCTAGTTGATGACAAGTAGATTTTTCGTGGCTTTCAAAGCAATCTAACGCCTTTTTCCAATTCGCGAAGCCATATTTTAAGAAAGCAGCCTCTTTATTTCGAGCTGTAAACAATTTTCTATCTATGTCTGCTCTAACACATAAATGGCACAATACTGAGTTGTTATGTTCTCTATAGTGCAACCAAGGATAAGTGTCAAACCAAGATGGTTGAAATCTTTGCTTCTTTTTCCCGTATAGTCTGGGCTCAAATGTAATATTTCTTGGTTGGTTTGGCTCGTTAGGAATATCTGGCATAGTGTCAGGGATGGATGTTGCAGATGCTTCCTCTTCAGTGGTTGAGGTAATTGAAATATGGTTAGCATCAAGCGATCTTTTAATTGTTTTTGCAGGAGGTAATGTTGGCGGTGCTTGCTTCTCAGTTGATTTCGTTTTCATAAATGTTTCTAGACTTGACTGAACCTTTCCCCGTTTTTTAAGTGTTGTGGTGGTGCATGCAAAAAAAAAAGTATAACATATGATGAAGTTTGTAGGAAAATTAAGGCATTTTTTGCGAGATTTTGTTATTTCTTAGAATATTAAAACAGAATTATTATTATTTAGAAGGTTAAATACCATTACTCACTTCTATTGCTTTGTTGCATTGTACACTATTCAGCTATCGACTCTATAAATTTGTATTTGATTGAACAAATTTGTCTTGAGTTATTCAAAATAAAAAATGGCAAAAGTTTTTAAAAATACCTAAATTATACCTTACCTTTTCTTAAATTGGCTGGAGACGAGGGGCCTCTTCCTAAATCCATATCTACAGGAAATGATGGCTGAACGACAGCTTCGAGAGGGGAGGGGCTCCTCTATATATCTATTTCCACAGGTGATGGTGGCCAAGAGACAGCTTCTGGTGGAGGGGAGGGGCTCCGTTCTAAATCAACATCCACAGGGGATGGTGGCTGATAGACAGCTTCTGGAAGAGAGGGGCTCCTTTCTAAATTAACATCCACAGGTGATGGTGGCTGAGAGACAGCTTCTGGAAGAGAGGGGCTCCTTACTAAATCAACATCCACAGGTGATGGTGGCTGAGGCACAGCTTCTGGAGGGGAGGAGCTCCTTTCTAAATCCACATTGACCCTTGAGGGCTGTTGGGAGACATCTTTATTCTTCTGAACCCTTATATCCCCAGATTGTCCAGTCCGCATTCTGGTCACTGTAGTGTATAGAAATAATCAAAATTAAACTGGAAAGGAAACTCTCTTGTAGTACGTTTAACTCTTTATAATCTATTATATTTCACAACACCCATGCTGCTATTATGTTAATTAAAAGTGAAATAATTATTTGATATATACATCCATAAATTTTAGAAACAGATGAGGAAGATCAAAAAGATAGGTATAGGCATACTGATACTGCCCACCTAACTGTTGCTGTTGAGGTTTTGCTGCCAACAGTGGAAGTCCTACATATAGACAAAGCAAAAGATGTGGCAGAAATGGGGGATGAAGGAGCAGGGGTCTTACAGTGAGAAGAGGTACTGTAACCGGCAGTACTTGTAGAAAATTTTAAATAAGCATACTCTGCTTCGGTGTAAGTAGCAGGACGTCTTGCGGGAGTTTGTGAAATGCTGTTTTTCATCGAACCAAAAGATGCAGCGAAAGCAGTCCCAGTCTGAGTCTGTACAGGCTCTGTTTAAAAACAAGTGTGAAATTCATGACATAGTACTGTATCAAAAAATTAATTCAAAATTACAACTATTAAAATACTACGGTTTGTAAAATTGCAGAAACCAAAAAAGAAAAAAAATATAAAAAAAAACAATAAATCACAAACCTAGAGATAAATAATGAACGCCATTTACATGGTGTCCTATCAGGAGAGGATCTTCTTCTCCAGGAGTAAGGCAGTCAATCTTAGTAATCACGCCACCTTCGATGCTATTAATAATATGAATGTCCCGTCCAAGTGTTTGGGCAGTGGCACGTATAATCCACTCCGTAGCAAAGGTATTATACTTTTTCATCCTTTCAACTTCTCCTGGCAAAACAACACCAGGGACATTCATGCTTGTAACAAGCGGGTCAGTAACGTCCTGCGAAGGTAAACAATAAACATGAACATAGCTGCCTACGTAAAAAAGTGCAGAAGTTTGGAAGCTCCTCTCAGTAAATGAATAAAAGAATATAAATAATTGAATCAATCAAAATGCAATCAAAATATGAAATTGTTACTAACTATATGACAAATAATATAAAAAAAGAGAAGTAATAACAATAATATTTGAACAATAAAGTGTATTAGTGTTCATTTAAGTAATAAAAACTTGGTCAAAAATATCACTGTGTTTAAATACAGCGTTCTAGAAAGAAAAAAACAAAGAAACAAATAAATCTTGTGTCCATATGAAATCCAATGAATTTTATTTTGAGTACTGAAATTATTAATGTTACATTTATTAGTCATTTTGCATCAGAAGCTTATTCTACCTATATAGATAGCCTGTCTGTTTTACTTTTATTATAACTTGCATAACACTATCATGATAAGAAAACCCTCTTTTTTACATAGGATGCGATAGCAATGCCACCGTACCATCCGTCCGATTATTATAATAGAAAAAAAAAATGACTGACATTCCAGTGCAACAACAGTCTGAATCTGATGAAATATTGGCTGACACGCCTCTGTCATAATGCATTCTGATTGGATCACAAGTGACACACCCCCTGTATTAGTTACGTAATCTGTCTTGGGCTTTAAGCAATAAACTCACCAAATTTCAAAAATAATGCAATGCTGCTTTTCTCAGTTGCACCGCCCTAGCCCTAGCCTTCACTCTTGGGTTTGCGTCATTACTCATCATTTGAGGTAGCCCTGTACTGCTGACACTAAGACGATCGCACTGGTCTAAAACCGCGAGAAAGAAACACGAACCGTCCCCAGGCACATCACATCTCACTTGCAGCCCATGTGAAGCCAAATTTTCGTGAAGGACATCCTTCTCGTCGCGACTTAGACTAGGCCTATGGCACACACGCTTACAGAATTCCGAAATGGGAACGATCTTCTGTGCTGTTGCAGCTCTATTTTTGGACTTTCTGGCAGGCATATCGAAAACAAGCGAAATGAAACAAAAATAAGCAGTGAGGTCAATAAAAGCGAACGTAGTCCCCACTAGGACTACTATAATGCCAAGACTATTTTGAAAGTAGGCCTATCTGGGCCCCGTTACATAAAACTTACCACTGCTGGTAACTTTGCCATCAAGTTCCATGGAAACCTTGAATGTGATTGGTTGTTGAGCAATGTTACCATGGTACTCCATGGATACAGAGTTACCATTAATGGTAAGTTTCATGCAAAGGGGCCCTGATCTTGTCAAAAAATAACACATTACGCTTCATGAGTGAAGATTCTATTGCATTGTAATGATCAACGGTACAAGTATGTCAAGGTCTTTGGCTAAAACTAAAACTCTTTGCCTCCCTCTTTGCTTTTGTTCTAACAAGACCTATAACTGAACCAGTTTCGTGCCTAAAATTATCATTTTGTTAATTTCCTTTGTATAGTATAAACTCACCAAATATTTCAGATATTGAAATAAGCGATAGTTGAACACAAAAACATGGCCGGTTCCGCTGGTCATGTGTATGATTATGCCTTGTGCCCATGTGTATGTTTATTTTTACCTGATCAATATCTAAAACATGCCATTTATTGCTGATGTTTTGAGCCATAAGACTACAATAATATAGAGTATTTAATGCAATGGGTACTCCGAAGAGGTAAGAGAACATGCTGGTCAATCCTTTTGTGGGGTCGGTGCTTTGGTCCGAAGGTTATTTGGTCCGAAGAGCCTTTGGTCCGAAGGTCCGTTGGTCCGAAGTAAATATAATGAAAATTCAGAAAAAATATATTTGAAGAATACGGAAACACCTAAGTGCCATTCGACTTGACAACTTGTAAAGATAATTCATGGAGTCAAGTAGACATATACATATCATGTCGACATGTCGAGATCAACTATCTTGCAAAAACGACATACTATAAATGTTATGTTGTCATGGCGATATAGGTTATCTTATCAAGTTAACATAATAAAAAATGTATGTTGTCATGGCGAGATAGACTATCTTGACAAGTCGATATAAAAAAAAATATGTGTTGTCATGGCGAGATATATTAATATGACAAATGGACATAATAAAATTGTATGTTGTCATGGCGAGATAGATTATCTTGTCAAGTTGACATAGAAAAAATGTTATGTTGTCATGGCGACATAATCTATTTTGCCAAGTCGACATAGTAAAAATGCCAAGTCGACATAGTAAAAATGTTATGTTGTCATGCCGAGATAGACCATTTTCAATGTTCATGGGTTGTTTGTTCACATGTACGTGCACGTTTACCTGCGCCGAAAGGTAAACAAAATAATTATTATTATAAAGTGATCACTTTTAATTATTATTACATTTTATATGACAAAAAATGTGATATGCCCATATATGGGTACGATGACATCATATTACATATTATTAAACGGTATCAAAAAAAGTTAAATGTGTTCAACACACACAAATGTTTAAAAAGTAGTCGAGGGTGCAAAGCCATGAAAAAAATCTGAAAATTTAGGGGTTTCCGAGGTTTATTTAATCGGGTTTATACATAGATATCTTGCTAAATATGTAGAAAACACAAATGTTTTCTCCCTGTCAAATTGTAGAGTGGAGTTGAAAAGCTTAGTCGGTGAGATGCTTGATTTCTAATCCCAGGGTCCCGGGGTTCAATTCCTTTCACGCAGGACCTTCAGTGGCAATCCCTACATAAACGAAGAAATTGACGTGATTCATACGATACGTATATTATTGAGTTTTAATTCATAATACTACTAGTAATAGTTGAACTGAAATTCTTCCTTAAAAACATTTAGGAATATGGTTTTTGAGGAGTGATTTTCCTTAATTTACTACATAAATTATAAGTTGTTTTACTGCCGTGAAAGCTGTCCTAGAAAACCAGGTCAGTAAAATTCGGACAAATGGATCTTCGGACCAAAGACCTTTCGGACCAATGGGCCTCCGGACCCAAGACCCTTCGGACCAATAAGCCCTCGGCCCAAAGACTATTCGGACCAAAGGTACGCATCCCATATTGTTGACGTGAGCAGAATTATCCATTGAGAATTACTGCGCGGTGACGTAATGAAGCTGCGAATCATTGACTGGTTCTTTTTAGACATACGTATTTACGAGACGTAACCAACTTGCGAAACATGGCGAAACAGGTACTAATTTTCAGTGGTTTTCGTGTTCAACACACACACATGTTTAAAAAGTAGTCGAGGGTGCAAAGCCATGAAAAAAATCTGAAAATTTAGGGGTTTCCGAGGTTTATTTAATCGGGTTTATACATAGATATCTTGCTAAATATGTAGAAAACACAAATGTTTTCTCCCTGTCAAATTGTAGAGTGGAGTTGAAAAGCTTAGTCGGTGAGATGCTTGATTTCTAATCCCAGGGTCCCGGGGTTCAATTCCTTTCACGCAGGACCTTCAGTGGCAATCCCTACATAAACGAAGAAATTGACGTGATTCATACGATACGTATATTATTGAGTTTTAATTCATAATACTACTAGTAATAGTTGAACTGAAATTCTTCCTTAAAAACATTTAGGAATATGGTTTTTGAGGAGTGATTTTCCTTAATTTACTACATAAATTATAAGTTGTTTTACTGCCGTGAAAGCTGTCCTAGAAAACCAGGTCAGTAAAATTCGGACAAATGGATCTTCGGACCAAAGACCTTTCGGACCAATGGGCCTCCGGACCCAAGACCCTTCGGACCAATAAGCCCTCGGCCCAAAGACTATTCGGACCAAAGGTACGCATCCCATATTGTTGACGTGAGGAGAATTATCCTTTGAGAAGTACTGCGCGGTGACGTAATGAAGCTGCGAATCATTTACTGGTTCTTTTTAGGGCCTGCCGCGATATTTGTTAGACATAAGTATTTACGAGACGTAACCAACTTGCGAAACATGGCAAAACAGGTACTAATTTTCAGTGGTTTTCGGCTGTATTTTGTTGTTACTCAATATCCAGCTTTCAAAAGTAGCGGAATATGGTCGTGACATAATAGAAACCCCAGTGTATGAGATATGAGCACATTCATGCCAGATGTTTCAGAAGAGATAGGTGAAGTTACCAGGTTAATTAGCAGAATTAATATATAGATTATTATTAATGTTAATGTTATTATTATTATTATAATTATTATTATTATTATTATTATTATTATTATTAACTTATTATTATTATTAAATAATAATAATAATAATTATTATTATTATTATTATTATTACTATATAATATGTCATATAAATAATTATATATGAAACAAAATTCCACTACATCGCATTGTTCGTCATAGACAATTATAGCATACCCTAACTGCTCGAATAAGTGCCGCTCTCGAATAAGCGTCGCAACAAACCCGATATTATTTCGCTAAGCTAGGCTCTCGAATCGGCGCCGCGAAATCACTATATATATCAATTTATATATAACTATATATAAATTAAAATCAATAAATATATTATATATATATATTTATATATATAATTATATATATATATATATATATATGACGTATAATTTTTGACATTAAAAACAAGAGAATTGTTTTAATATATATAATATATTAAAATAGTCGGCCCCTAATGTAAAAAAAATCTAACAAGGAAGTAAAAGGATTTATTAGAAAACGAAATATGCAATTTTTAGATTGCCATGAACCGCGTAAAAGTTAAACAAATTATATTATGTTAGCTACCCAACTACGAACTATAATTGTATTGTAATACTAATACAAAGCACAGAAGGAAGTAACTGTAAAAACTGTAGTATTAATAATTCGGTGCAAGGTCTGCACTTCGAATCGAGATTCAGAAATTCTGTCTTGAATCAGTGACAGTATAGGACAAAACGACATTTCAAACAGTCGCAGATTTCTAGACCTACTAAGGAGTAATATCGTTACAGGTGTTGACTTGAATATGTACGGTACAGCATGCAGGTGGATTATAATACAAATGGTTATACCAGTCTACTTGTACCGACCTACGGAATCTACAAGTAAGTGTATAATTATTATGTAGAATTTCATTTATGTAAACAGACACATCGCCAGCTATTGAGAAAGTTGGGACAGTTTCACACAATCTTTTTTTAATGTTGGGTCCACAAAGAATGTGTCCAAATTTTAAAAATAGGTGAAAATTATGCTGTTTTATGCATAACATGAGTTCTTTTTCTGAAAAAATGGGTCTTGATTTCTCATTTATTTGTGTAAAATGAGTCATATTTTTTAGAAAATGGGAACCCATATTATTCATATTTTTACGTAAAATGGTTAAACTTTTAAGAAAATTAGTCTACATTATTTGAATTTAAGCGTAAAGTTAGATCAAAAGAAATCAAAATATTACAGTGAAACTCCAATTTTCTTAGCTAAACTCCTCTTTTGGGTCTGTACCCTAGCAGCACTAATAAGGCATAAGATGGATCCGTCTGCAGATTTTTTTTTTCCAGTGGATTTTTAATTTACTTTATCTTTCTGATCGGATTTTCTCTACTGTTGCATTAATTCTTTTAATTCTTTTTAAAACATTTTTATGTGGCCGTTCCCCACAAATTAATTTATTGAAATGATGTAGTGGTGCCAGTTGCGGAGGCAGATTCCCGTCATAGTGACTACCAAAAGAGAACCCAACACATTCGTTAGGTAAAAGTAACTGTAGCTGTCTCAACGTAGCAGCTTTAATATGCTGATCAAAAAGGACACTGAAACGATATTACCGGCTTCGGCTGTATCATTTATTCTATATTTCTTGCCGTAATATCAAGGCGTGTCGTAAAATCCTGGCAATCAAATAACAACAATCATAATTATTAACATTCAGAAAATAGCAATACAATCATAACACTAATTAATTAAATCATCATTAAATCAAACTTCAGGCTTATGTAGTTATTTATCATATTATTATCATCACTTCTCATCCACAGTATCTTCTGTAAGTACTAATTATTATTATAATCGTTTTCATAGGTAAGTCAATGTATTACAAATGATTCCACAGTCGAATATAGATATTAGTATAGAGAAATATCATAGTTAACAACAATAACAGTATTAAAAGTATCCTGCTGTGCTGCTCAATCAAGCGGAACGGACCAGCATCAAGTGTACGACGATTTTCAGCGAATCATCAATGAAGGAAGGTTTCAAACACAATAACTTTAAATTTAAGCCTAGAATGCTTACAATGCAATATCATATAAAATAATCAAATTGTTCAACATAGCAATTGTCATGGTGATTATCAATACAATTATGAGTACGAGAAATATAGTAAAATCATATTATTTCCTAAAAATGCTTGCATGGAATGATTTAACAATTAACTAGGCCTAAGCTACGCCTAGAAATACATTAATGCGTACAATAATGCGTACAGTAATGCGTACACTCGACTCCGTGAGAACTCCATACAGAGCAAAAGCAATACAGTACAAGTACAAGTGGGTACCTTGTAGGTTTCAACACAACCTGCGCTGATTACTAGCTGCAATTTATGGAATGATAATATAATTTCATTTACTAATTTAATTTGGTGTTTCAATGTGTTCCATATGTGTTTGATCCAATGACCGGGGTAGTAATGTGAAGCGCTTAAAGGCATTGTAAAGGCATGAAGCGCTATATAAGAATAACATATTATTATTATTATTATATATTAATTAAACATTGAATAAAGAATATTTACCGGTTCAGGTGTCACTGCATCAAAAATCAGACATATCAATGAGAACATCAATCATTTAAAAGTTTTGATTAATTCAAAATGGATGTTACTGTCTAGGAACCTTACAGAAAAAAAACATATGTGTCGGTATCCGATACAGTAACCATATGCAATTTTTACAGAATAAGAGGCTGTAATATCAATTACGGGACTACAGCATTCATAATCACTAAACTGTTAGAACGTCTGTTGTATTTTCCACTTGGATTCTCTTAACATATTGTGGGACGTCGCTTCTCCCCTACTGTTGGTCATTTTTCTTGTTACGTTTTACAAAAGAAATAAGAGATCATCAATAAGCAAGAAATATTGATAAATTATGTGTCTTAATTATTTTATTGTGCAAATATTGTAATGAATTCAATATCCTAATACTGTGTTGTAAGTAAGGAATACTAATATCAAATAAAAACAAAATACGAGATAACATTTTTATAAAATACAATTGTCCATTTTTTCCAAGATGGTTTTTTGGCAGCCATATTGGAATTTAAAAAATGGCTACTATTTTACAGTGAAAGTAAACATAGCTGCATTATTAGAGTAAGTATCAACATAATTTTATTACCAAACCTTATGTTCTCAATGACAACCTGTCCAATGGTGATATTCTCACACATCATAAATAGCGGCTATCTTGAATTTCAAAATGGCTATCAGTTTCAAATAAATATAGCAATATCTGTGCTATTAGAGCAGGTATCAACTTGATTTTGGTAGCAAACCCCATCTTTTCAATGTCAACCTCTTTATTTCTAAATGGCCGACAATTTTTTCCAATACGTATTGCTCAGTTTTTGGTAAAAAATAATGTCAATTATTTATTGCAAAACCCAGGTTTTACTTGCAATTCATAGTGGTGCATCACATTATACATCATTGGGACTTTTACCATAGCCCAGCTTATAGGTAATTTAGTGACTTTTTCATGCCTCCATAGATACGTAAAATGATTAACTCATAATCTAATGAGGTCTTACACTGACTACCAGCAATTCATGGACTAATCTCAGTGTATTAAATTAGGAGTTTACTGGGATTGAATGATTTTTATTTGTATATCACTTTTGTATCAGCGGCAAATTTGATAATTCCTGGTGTGCATCCCATTATACTAATAAAAAATAAATATATACTACATAGGCCAGTTTATTTGTATACACATTCAAACATGTATACATATACATATATGCACACATGTGCATATATATATATATATATATATATATACATATATGTATACATATATATGTATATATATATATGTACTCTAAACATAATGTATACATAAGAGTACATACATATAGGCCCACAGTATATACACAATTAATAAAATGTTTAACATAAAATGATTATTTATATATTATATATTGAATTTAATTCTGTTCGGCTTCAATATGCTAGAAATTGCCATGATACACTATTATGTTACATTACAAAGCAATACAAAATTACAGTACAAGATATTATAACAAGATAAGTATGAAGGGATTGAAAAGGTGAGTTGATATTGGCGTACATGTTGAGATCCTGCTTTATATTAAGAAAAGGGATTGTGGAAGGGTAAAAAAAATACGTGTAAGGAATGATGTTTCAAAGCGAAATGTACGACAAGGAATAGGAAATGTAGCATTATAATTGTGAGATTTAAACAGTTTAAATATGGTATGTTAAGTAGAAAAAATGTATTCAATCATTTTAGTAAATTAATTTTACTCTTTGGAAGTTTATAAGAGATGAGATTAAACTATATTAAATTATATTGTATTACAAATGAAAACTCATTTGGATATTATTTGAAAGGATAAATACAGTATACAAAATTTGCACATATAGTGAGAAACCTAGTGTCCAAAAAAAAAAAAAAAAAACAGGTTTGCGAGATAGGCTTGCCCAAAGCAATTTTATTGCATTTTCCGGTTATTTTGGGTATGCTGAATCCAAAAATGCAAGGGTCCATTTTTTTCGATAACGTCTTGGCCGCCATATTGGAATTTCAAAATGGCTGTCATTTTTTACCATTATAAAATGACCATAACTCTACTATTAAAGCAGATATTGACTTAATTAACCCTATGTTTTCAGTGTCAACCTATTTGATTTTAATATTGTAAT
>NW_022689149.1:70918-77207 GCF_011630105.1 Anneissia japonica | reverse complement strand
TGTATATATATATATATACATATATGTATACATATATATATATATATGTACTCTAAACATAATGTATACATAAGGGTACATACATATAGGCCCACAGTATAATACACAATTAATAAAATGTTTAACATAAAATGATTATTTATATATTATATATTGAATTTAATTCTGTTCGGCTTTAATATGCTAGAAATTGCCATGATACACTATTATGTTACATTACAAAGCAATACAAAATTACAGTACAAGATATTATAACAAGATAAGTATGAAGGGTTTGAAAAGGTGAGTTGATATTGGCGTACCTGTTGAGATCCTGCTTTATATTAAGAAAAGGGATTGTGGAAGGGTAAAAAAAAACGTGTAAGGAATGATGTTTCAAAGCGAAATGTACGACAAGGAATAGGAAATGTGGCATTATAATTGTGAGATTTAAACAGTTTAAATATGGTATGTTAAGTAGAAAAAAGGTATTCAATCATTTTAGTAAATTAATTTTACTCTTTGGAAGTTTATAAGAGATGAGATTAAACTATATTAAATTATATTGTATTACAAATGAAAACTCATTTGGATATTATTTGAAAGGATAAATACAGTATACAAAATTTGCACATATAGTGAGAAACCTAGTGTCCAAAAAAAAAAACAGGTTTGCGAGATAGGCTTGCCCAAAGCAATTTTATTGCATTTTCCGGTTATTTTGGGTATGCTGAATCCAAAAATGCAAGGGTCTATTTTTTTCGATAACGTCTTGGCCGCCATATTGGAATTTCAAAATGGCTGTCATTTTTTACCATTATAAAATGACCATAACTCTACTATTAAAGCAGATATTGACTTAATTAACCCTATGTTTTCAATGTCAACCTATTTGATTTTAATATTGTCATAGACCATAGATGGCGGCCACTTTGAATTTCAAGATGGCAGACCGTTTTTCAACAAAATATTCATGGAAAACAGTTATTTCAATTATCATGGTGTTTACAACAATATAAATTACCGTGCATGCCTCAACCCTGTGCCTACATAGCCAATTACACACAGGGCGTTTATGGGCGAATCCATTTTGTGCTCAAGGTGTATGTTTAAAATAAATAAATATAAATAAATTCAGGAAGAATTTACAAACCTTACAGAAAGGCTGTCTATCAACAAATGAACTATAAAATATACACAAATACATATACGTGTGACTTAAACTTACCTGCACGATATACCCGATAATACACGCAGGGTATTTATGGGCGATTCCATTTATCCTTGAGGGGTTTAAAATATATAAATATATGCATGATACCTAAAGCTTATAGAGCACACAATTAGGCATCCAGGATGAGTTTAACTACCACCAATGTAGAAACAGCGTCTTTGTTACATCTGGGTACACACAGGCACCCTGTTAGGCAGTATGTTCCACCTCAGGATATAGGGATTGGATATTTAGGGAGTGAGTTTTTGGTCGTGGGAAAACATCCTGACAGGAATGAAATGGTGATACAGTAGTTGATACAGAATGATACGGAAGACGTTGAATAAAAGTAAACAATGAGAATAATTTTCCAGAACTACTGTATCACCATTTCATTGGTTTCCGCCCCCCCCCCCACTTTTGTGACTGTTACCAGCACCAGTGACAAACATTTTACGAACGCTGCAATGTCATTATTATTATTATTATTATTATTATTATTATTATTATTATTATTATTATTATTATTATTATTATTTCGTGCTTACACCTTGTTTATTTGCGCCTTATAAACTGACCTATTATTATTATTATTATTATTATTATTATTATTATAAAATATATATATTTTTTTAATTTTCTAACGAACACTACAAGTTCTTTTTTTGGGTTGAGCAACCAAATGTGTCATTGACGTCTGTATACGTGCTTCCGTAAAGTTTCCTTGAAACCCACCCTCGAGCATGCAGAAAAAATCGCCTGCATTCGTAAATTCTGTATTTAGGCATATATGGGGTGGTGATAGACACTCTTAATGAAGCCACGTTCTAGTTCTCTTTATGCTGACCACGAAGATGTATAGTAAGTGTAACTGATTGGCTTACAGTAAACATTTAAACTAGCATTATATAACCACATTTAAACTCTAATTTAACGAAAACAATAAGATACTTATTAGGCCACTTTTTTAAAATAAAGTTGTCTAAAGGTTAAGTACCGGTACAGAATTTACAGTACGGTACACTGTAGTTAATGTGTTATGGTTTGTAAAAACTGTATTGAGTAAACATAAAATATTTTAAATAAAAAAATATTTCGCTTGACATTAGGAATTAATCATTTTGTGAAACAAAATGTAGGCTATATCAAGTGTTATAATAAACAGTGGCAGATTCAATGGGAAACCCAGTCAGCACTGGACCCCCATCCCATTTTTCCCAAAAATTATCAAAAAAAAAAATAATGGAGAAAACAGACAAAATTGTATTCAACTTTTAATCTAAGAGTGTCATTTCCGGCCATCTAGATGTGCCATAATCATAATTTTCCAACAGTTGTGGGGCTAGGTCGGGTGGACATTTTATTTACGCAAGACTCTCCTTGGAACACCTCTATTTCTGTTTTCGACTTATTTCTGAGCTACATACAAGTGTAATTTTTATCCATCGGGGGAAAAGTGAAGTTTTCGTCGGGGAACCCATATCAAGGATAACCCTCATAATAAATAATTTATTGAGGTCGTGGAAGCAATCTCGACTTCGACTTTGTTCGGAAATCTGTGGCGCATTCAAGGGGAGGGAGGCTAAATTGTTCTTTTTTTAATGGAGATATAAGAAAATGGCGTACACCTGCTGAAGTACCCAGTGGCGTATTCAAGGGGACCCAGCCGGCCCGCCACACCCTGCTAAATTTTTCAATATAAAATTGAGCAGTAAAGATAATTATATTCAAATTTTATGTCTGGAAGTGCAATTTCTGGCCATCTGGAGGTGCCATAATCACAAATTTTCTTATCTCAGCTTCCACCACGGTAGGACTGAGGTAGTATAGATCTTCTATCTGTGAAATTACCCTTCCTGGGCCCTTCTATTTCGAATTCCTAGATCCGCCACTGGAAATACAACAAATATAAAATCATATTACAGTAGCTTGATGCCTATAAAATACTTATAAAATTCACCAAACTTCGTAAAATATCCTTAGCTTCGAGGGGCCTTCGCCCCTGGACACCCTCCGAGGGCCCTTGACGGCCCCCTGGCCCCCAGCGTAGATGCCGCCGCCGTTGGTTTTTCCCATCTGTTATACAATAATGATACTCGTTAACACTTCCAGTTAAACTCCCTCATTCCTTGTTTGTATACTTTATCGGCGCCGTTCTCTTTGCAGTGCACAGAGTGCAGCCACATTAAGGTATATCCTGAGGTGGAACACACTGCCTAACAGGGTGCCTGTGTGTACCCAGTAACAAAGACGCTGTTTCTACATCGGTAGCGGTTAAACTCATCCTGGACGCCTAATTGTGTGCTCTATAAGCTTAAGTATCATGCATATATCCATATATTTTAAACTCACCCCTCAAGGAAAATGGAATCACCCATTCATGCCCTGCGTTTATTATCGGGTTTACTATACAGGCAAGTTTAAGTCACATGTATATGTATTTGTGTATATTTTATAGTTCATTTGTTGATATACCGCCTTTCTGTAAGGTTTGTGATTTCTTCCTGAATTTATTTATATTTATTTTTTTTAAACATACCCCTTTAGCACAAAATGATTCGTCCATAAACGCCCTGTGTGTAATTGGCTATGTAGGCACAGGATTGAGACATGCACTGTAATTTATATTGTTGTAAACACCATGATAATTGAAATACCTGTTTTCCAGAAAGATTTTGTTGAAAAACGGTCGGCCATCTTGAAATTCAAAATGGCCGCCATCTATGGTCTATGACAATATTAAAATCAAATAGGTTGACATTTAAAACATAGGGTTAGCACTAGAAATTATGTCAATATCTGCTTTAATAATAGAGTTATAGTCATTTTTATTGTTAAAATGGCAGCCATTTTGAAATTCCAATATGGCGGTCAAGACCTTATCGAAAAAAATGGATCCTTGCATTTTTGGATTCAGCATACCCAAAATAGCTGGAAAATGCAATAAAATTGCTTTGGGCAAGCCTATCTTGCGAAATGACACCAGGGACCACACTAACACCTTAAATTGCTTGTGATTTCTTCCTACAGCTAGACTAAACAGGTTAATAAACTTTGTCAAATGGCATATGAATACTTTGATAAAAACTAATGACTTTACTGTCGTTATAGACGGGATCGTTTTCGTCGTTTTAGCTGTTTTAGAATTGTTATGCAATCAAGCATATTAGATTTATGTGGTTTAACTCACTATGAGGCCATAAAAAAAATAAGTTATTGTTTGTTCGTGTACAGGGTTAGAGTGTATAACTTCCACCTGATCAAACAATACCCTGTAAGGTTTGTTGAAGTATAAATGAGGCATTGCCTTTCATAGGGGATTTAAAGACTTGGCATGTGTGAAGGAGGTGGTTTCATTACAGATTAAAAAAGCATCCCTGCCTTAAGAGTTTTTTTTTTTTTTTTTTTTTTCTTTTTACATAAACTAATTGACAACTTTGAAATCTTCAATGTGGTTAGCTGTCCCTCTTATGCTTCATCAGTTTGTGTGACAGCGATACTCAGACTTTGTGATGTCGAGCCCTTGAAGTATGAATATATAAAAATTGTATTCGCCTTACTTCCTACCATATTTCAACACAAATATGACTATTAAAGATAAGCACGGACACAGTAATACATAGAGTTCACAACCACATTATTTATCCATGAGATATCTAGGAGAAATACGGAAACCTGGGCAGTTTGGGGACTAGGCAGAGTAGCCATAAATTTTAGTAGATTTTCTGTGTATTTCCATCTGTAATTATTCCAAAATGTTATTGGTCATGAATAATTTTTCCTCTTCGCTCGCTCACCCTTTAGTATAAATAACTTTTTATAGGCCTATTACTATTGTGGTAGTTAAACATTTGATGATATATGCATATGCTATTCAAACAAATAAGAACCAATTCACAGAGGACATTAAGGGAGAGAAGTCCACAGCATCTCCAAAAATGTTGTGAGAAATTAATTATTTAACACATTTAAGGTCTCACAGCATGTTTAAACCGATTTGCCTGTCCACCCTACCGCCCCGCCCCCCTCCGGGCTGCGTACAACGTAAGTTCGAACTGTTCTACAATATAATAATATCAGTTCGTTATCTTTAGGTTTGACAGCACAGTATATTTAGGCTCAACAATTAAAAAAAAAATAAAATAAGAAAATAACAGGAAGTTGTAAGTCTTAGTTTAGTTAGCTTGATTTAACATCACTTGGTACTTCCAAATTGTTTCCTTTACATCTTCTAAGGTACACTTAAGTATATTCTGTTTCCGTCACCTCAGTACTTTCTAGTTGTACACAACCTACTATGAGTGCACAAAATACTGTATTTGTTAGATAAGCTTTGCTACAAGAGGTTGCTTTTAACTTTCTCAGAATTATGATGTCTAAGGCGGCGCTTGCGGGGGTCCAGGAGGGCAAGGGACTCCTCGTCGGGGACCCCTAGACCCCCGCTTGGACCCCTATAGTGGAATTGCCACCATCGTGGAAAAAAATCAAATCTCGAGCGCCGATAGAACAATTCAGGCATGTTTTAATAAGGAGGGGGTGGAGTCGCAATGCTTCTCCGACCATTCGGTTCCAATGGGCGGGCGGGCGGTCTTACAGGCAGGCAGGTAGGCAAACAAAAAACGAACGAACGAACGAACGTACGAACGAACAAATGAATGAATGAATGAACGAAAACTGGGGAAAAAAAATGTTGATACAAAATGTTATCATTGCAGTATTTTTTTACCTAGCTGTCATTTGGGGCCATTTTTACCGAGGCCACTGAAACCATTTTTACCTACACCCTTTGCTGATAATGCTCTTATAGTGCTTACAATATTTCATTATGACATACACTGACTACAATCTATCTTTCGTAGGCTATTTTGGGAAGACTGCTAGAAACATTTGAATTATATTTTAAAAACATATATAGTTATCTTGTCTGTGTTATTTATTACGCCATAACTAGGCCTGCCTAGGGTAAACACGTGTATTTTAAAGGCCAGACACGGTCATTTTTAAACTTAAATAAAATTTTTACCTGAACAGTTGCCAGAGAGATTTTTTAGAGGATAATGCAGAAGTCAAATAGTAATAACATGGAGCAAGTGGCAA
>NW_022689149.1:34096-70457 GCF_011630105.1 Anneissia japonica | reverse complement strand
ACACTGACTTCAATCTATCTTTCGTAGGCTATTTTTGGGAAGACTGCTAGAAACATTTGAATTATATTTTAAAAAACATATATAGTTATCTTGTCTGTGTTATTTATTACGCCATAACTAGGCCTGCCTAGGGTAAACACGTGTATTTTAAAGGCCAGACACGGTCATTTTTAAACTTAAATAAAATTTTAATGCAGAAGTCAAATAGTAATAACATGGAGCAAGTGGCAATGTTTCAAAAATTTGCAAAAATTATTTAATGCCATGTAAACTTTACATGCCAGATTTTCTTAAATTTTGGGTGAAAAACATGGAATAAATTCAAATACTCCCACGTAAAATCAGGAGCCATGACATCGTACCTATGTTATACTACGGAACTGTTTAGCATGTCTTCTTTGATAATATCATGAATATTCATTACTTTTTTAATTTTAAAGCTGTTGGTTGGTCATTTAAAAACCCATATATGGAGAATAATGAAATTTTTGCTTCCGCGTTAGCGCCCCCAACTACGAGAATATCTAAAATGTGTAATAGTGACCAACAGAGGGCTCACTACTTATTGTCTATATTGAAACCGCCGTGTTCTACAAATCGGTGAATAAGATTACTACATTTTCACGCACTTGTCACAAGTTGCCACTTTGACTTAAACTTATATAGACTTATATTCATATATTTTGTGTATTTTGGTATGGCCTATGTTTAATTTTCTTACTTTTCCCACACTTTTGTCTCTTCTTTGTAATGATTTCATAAAAAGCAATAAATATTATTTGCTTACACGCTGCTTCATATTCCAGTTATGACCACATGCATAATTGATATAAGTTTTTCTTTTTTTTTCATTTAGTAAGTAGTACTATAAAATAACATTGCATTTCAATTCATCTTGTAATATTAGAAAATCTTTTAATTTTTTAAGATCCACTGGATATAACATTCTACTCAGAATCACCACACAGTTCAAAATGGCCTATGTTTAATTTTCTTACTTTTCCCACACTTTTGTCTCTTCTTTGTAATGATTTCATAAAAAGCAATACATATTATTTGCTTACACGCTGCTTCATATTCCAGTTATGACCACATGCATAATTGATATAAGTTTTTCTTTTTTTTTTCATTTAGTAAGTAGTACTATAAAATAACATTGCATTTCAATTCATCTTGTAATTAGAAAATCTTTTAATTTTTAAGATCCACTGGATATAACATTCTACTCAGAATCACCACACAGTTCAAATGTTCGTGGATACGCCCTTCAAAATAGCAAAACAACAGATTTATCAATAGGCATATTAAACAAGAATAACAAGGAAAATGTAACCTGGACTGATACTGGATATTCAGGTGATGACATCACAAGGAATGATAGAAGAAGGAACATGCCAGGAAATAAAATATTTGACACACCAAGCAAAATAGTATACAGGATACATGACAATTTTGTTTTTCTGGGTGTTAGAGATTTACAAAGCTCTCAAACAGTTGGCGTGTTTTCATTTGAAGCTACTAAGTCTATATTGGTAACCAGGTCGACAATTGTTGTGACGTCAGCATCAGGTGAGTACATAACGATTCTTATCATGTTACACCAGCTTTGATTATTTTTAATTTATTTAATTAGATTGTTTAAAGGTGTCAATTAGAAATCTTGTTTCGCTTTTTAAATGTTTGAATATCATGAATATCAAAAAAAGAAAAAAAAATATTTATCATCGCCTCGGTATGTAATGATCGTAATAATACAAAACAATTTAGCATAATAATATGTAATAAATATTTGTGGTGGTGGCGTGTTTTTGTCTTAACATACTAAATGTAGCCGCCGCAGATCTAAAACGTATATGTTTTAGTTAGACTGTATTATTTTACACTGTAGATACAACGACAACCATTAAGAACTTTTGTATAGATTAGCGATTATGCTTGCTTTATTTAATCTTGGCAGTACTTTGACGCACTGTATTCCTTATTGTTTAGGCTTGAAAAATAGCAGGGTTAGACCGAAACAAACAGTTTATTTTTTATGAAAGTTGTGTTTTTAGAATAAGGTGACTACTGTATTATAATATCAGATGATTGGTATTTCCGTGCTTGGGTAGATATAGCATTTTAATACAAGTATCTACATTTGCGGAAGACAATCATTCACTTGATATTTTTCTTGAGTGTCGAAACGATAGGTTGAGTCCCTTTTATATTTCCATAATTCTTCTCAAATCGCTTAACTTTACGCTTGACTTTACGCTGTATTTTACGCTTAACGTGTATACTTACGGTTTGATAGCTCAATATGCTAGTTTGCCTGTTACCAGTAAATGCGGATATTGTGTTATGTTTGTTTTGAAGAAGTATTAATGAAGTAGTTTAGAGTTAGCGCATAATTTGAATTTGATGTTTTTCTTGTTAATTTGCGCACTCACATCATTTGCAAAGAATTAGTGAATCAATTTGAACATCGTTAATCGTTAACGTTGTAAAGGATGTCCCACTAAGAAGAGGCACGGAGTGTCAGAATCAGAATATCGAATATATTTGTTCCAAGCAAGAGCATAATATAAGGCGAAGAAAGAATTTGTGAGTAAAAAGGTCAAATAAGAGAAAAAATGGAATGGAGACTAAAGCTGTACGTAAGGTTTTAGAAAAGGAAGCAAAAATGTACCATGGCAGAAGCTAACGCTGTGATTTGGGATAATGAATCCAACTGTTCTTATGGTCACGAAAATGACAATATGCTGAGTAATCTACCACCTATTGATGCGACTAGGAAAACTACCGAATTCATCTTGCAAAACACGCCAAATGAAGAATTATGTGATAGCCAAGAACAGCCAAAGGAAAACGTCAAACGCGTATGTTCAAATCATTTGACAAACGTTAGTGCATTCATAGGCACACCATGCATGTCCGACTTCATGAAAGAACTTAAAAAGCCTACGGTCGGTTGACCTGTTAAAATTTAGTACAGGTCCGATAGAGTACTAGACATTTAAACGACATTTAGTGCACGAGAATCGAAAGGTATTGTAACTGGCTAGATGAACGATATAACTACTTGGAGCAATACACGGCTGGTGAAGCAAAGAAAATCGTAATTGGTCTTGCCCATCTTGACAAGGCCTTTGCTTATGATGGAATATTGAAGGAGTTCGGCGATCGCTACGGACGTACCAATGTTATTGTTCAGGAATATATCACTCGTGCATTGAATTGGACAGCGATTATAGCACCACTAGTCTAAAACTTTGGACAAATATACTGCTCTGCTGTGAAAAAAGGCATTAAGTACATTTTTTTTTTTCAAAATTGAGATTTTTAACTTATGTGACTCTTGAATGTCTTATCTATCACCCTATTTTTATAAAACTTCCAAAAATATGTCTGGAAATATGAAATGTTATGTTAAAATTAGGCATTTACTGCAAATTTCACTATAAATACTCTGAGAAAAGGCATTGTGTGCGAAACCTTGCATATACATGCATTGAACGCTTGACTTCAAGCAAGACAGATAGTAAGTAACCAATCAGATGCTAGTATAACAAACATTTAATTAACTAGCTTGGAATCCTTAGCAGATTATGCCTAGTAACTGCTTTATTTCGAAAAATACTCTTAGAAAGTGCATTATCTGCTCAATATTTCACGGCGTTTATTTATAATTCTGCGATTAATACGATACTTCTGCCGAAATAATGCAAGTTACAGCGCAAGACCTTTGTAGAAGTCTTTTGAAAGAGTAAGTAAAATATTGTATTTTATTATGTTTCATACCTATTAAGCAGTAAATTTGGATTATTATTATTATTTAGTAGTATTTTTTGTTTTATCGATATTGTATGTTTTGTGTTTATTATTATTATTATTATTATTATTATTATTATTATTGTTATTATCATCATTATTATTACTCTTTCAGGCAACCAAGTGGTAAACCAAAAATGGACAGACACAATTTTCGCCACCGAGATCATGCTCCACTTCGAGAAACGACATTGTGTAATGCAATTGTGGAAGAAAAAATGTAAATAACTATAAAAGAAGAAGAAAAAAAATGTAAAAGAACCTGTAAATAACTATTAAAACAGTCGGAGCATTGTAAATAAAATGTTTGTACTCATTTGTATAACCTATGTTGTTATTGTATCATTATCATTGTAAAGATAATAGTTGCAATGTATATTGTAACTTTTTTCACTCTATCCTACCTCACACCTCCCCTCACAACACCGGCTCCTTCCCCTCCCCTTTACCGCATTTTCTTCATGTACACAATCAAATTCCGCATTTTATAATGCCGAAGTATACCAGCCTTCAATTTTTACAATAACCCTTGGATTTCATACATATACTTCGGTGTTTTTCAATTAAATAGAAGTTTTTGCGGTTTCAACTATTTTAATATTTTTAAATACTAGTTTTTACTTACGGTATTTTGGGAAAACAAGATTTTTTTATAAAATATATGTTATAAATTTACAGATTAAATTTCATATGTACATACATTTCAATAAATTAATTATTAATGCATGTTTATAAACACTTTTGCAGATAATTCCCGATTTCAAAAGTATTTATCTACATTCATAGTTATAAATACCCTGAAAAATGGCATTATGTCCATTTTGGACCCCTTAATAATACAATTAATCAATGAAAAGTATGTGGCAATTTTTTTTTAATAATATACCAAAGCAAATCATAGTTTAAAAACATTTGTACTTTTCTTGAGAAAAATCATAGTTTTGCTCATTAACTCAAAACTATGATTTTCTTTCTCTGTAAAATTATAAGAAATTTAAAAAATAGTGGCAGATTTCTTTCAAATTTTGCACATGGCTCTAACTTTGTTAAGATAAATGAAATATGAAGTTTTATTCACTTTGTGCAAATATTTCCATGGCAACGTGTAAATTTGTATTTTTGGCAATTGTTGTCATTTTCTGCTGTTTTAAAAAATATTATTAGTAATAATTTAATACAATATTTATAATATTTTGATAGTTTGTTCTTCAAAAATAATGATTGTGTGTATAAGGTCAATACATTGGGTATCATATTTTTACATGTTTTTTGGATTTAGTACTTGGAAGATACCATGTTTTTAAAAAGGGGTATTTTTATTTTTTTTTAATTATAAAAATCTTCCAAACTTTAATTGCCCATAAACCTTAAAGTGGTGCTTTTATAGAGCTGATTTTCTACAAATTGGCCGTTCTAATGCTCCCTTAGATAATTCTAGTTACAAAAGTGTGGGTGATTAAAAAATGTATGAGCAGTGTTGCCAGAAATTCTATCACTTATAATTGAAAAAAAATAGTAATAGTTTCCAGTTTTTTCCGCTGATTTATTCAGTGATTCCTTTCACTAGAACAATGATAAATGTTTTTCAATACCATAAATAATGTTGTGAAAAAAAAAATGCTTGCGGTATAAATGTTGTCGATTTTCTGTTTTAGCGGTATTTTAAGGGTAAAGTTTATGATAATTTCAGTTTATACACACCAATTTCTGTCACGGGTGTTGTAGTACTGTGTAATTTGCTAATTGGGACAGAAAGTTCCTGGAAACGGTTTTATCATTATGGGATGTAGAGAGGGCACATGTGAGGGGGTACAATAAATGGACAGAGAGTTATTAACAGTACTGGTGTATACGAGTCTCATTTATTTGCCATTATATTACATTTACAATTCAACCTCAAGCATCACATTGGCGACGAGACCATGGATTCATTACTGCCCAATTTTTCGCAATTTAAGCTACGGAATGGTCCAGAGGACAGCCATGAATTTGACAGGTACACTGCACGATTGGAAAATGTTTTCAAGGCGATGGCCATTACCGATGCTGCACGACAGAGAGCACTTCTCCTCCATTACGGGGGTGAGGCACTCTACGACATTTTCCAAACATTAGCTAACTCTGGAGACACTTATGATGCCGCCAAAACAGCGCTCAAAACTTACTTTGAGCCCAAGAAAAACGTACCTTTTGCAATTAACACATTTCGGCAACTACAACAGGGACCTAAGGAGTCCATTGATGCGTTCGTTACCAGGCTACGCCGCGCTGCAAAGCCGTGTTCATTTGTGGACTGTGATAATGAGATTAAGTTACAGATTATTCAGCATTGTTCTTCTCCAAAACTACGACGGGCAGCTTTGAGGGACCCCACACACACGCTTGATAAAATAATAACATACGCACGTTCGTTGGAAGCCTCAGACATCCATGCAAATGAAATTGAAGGTAAACAACAACAAACACATACTTTGACTAGTAGTATAGCACACATAGTAAGCCTGCTCCTACTGCTACAATACCAGCTAGGCCTAAGCCTAAACAGAATAATGCTTTCCTACCTAATCATAGGAGGCCCAAGTCAGCTCCAACGGCAGCATACTGTTATATATGTGGGGGTTCGTTCCCTCACAAAGGACACTGCCCCGCTGTGGGACAGTCATGCAGTCACTGTGGGAAGCAAAATCATTTTGCATGTGTGTGTCGCTCCAAATCTTTCAAACAGAAGAAAGTGGTCCGTGCTATTGCCAGCACTCCACAACCAGCGAATGATGCTAGGTTGAATTATACCTCTGCAAATTCCGAAGATGAATATTCTTTTGGACTAAGTAGCGATGTCAATTCTGTTCAATTTGCAAAAGCCAAGCCACCGAAGGTGATGTTAAAGGTCAATGACATTAACCTAGATATGCTAGTTGATAGTGGATCATCTGTAAACATTGTAAATAGTGACATAGCAGCCAAACTTCATGTACCAATTACAAGGTCAGCTGCAACCGTTTATCCATATGCTTCATCTACTCCACTCAAAGTTCTGGGTGAATTTACCACTACTGTTGAATCTAGCAAGAAGATTGTGCTCGCTAAGTTTTTAGTCGTTAATAATGGACAAAGTCCACTTGTCAGCTACCACACAGCCGCTGATCTAAGCATTATCGACATAACCTGCGGACTTGACGAGTCTGGCAGTCTAAACCTTCATAAACAGTTTCCGAAGGTCTTCACAGGGCTTAGTAAAATGAAAGGCACGCAAGAAAAGCTCGCCATTGATCCAGAAGTGCACCCTGTTAACCAGTCTCATCGACGAATACCTTTTCATCGCCGTAAAGCAGTTGACGAATGTTTTGAACAGTTGCTGCGCGACGATGTTATTGAGAAGGCGCCAGGCCCACATACCTGGATAAACCCAGTAGTTCTTGTACCTAAAAGCAGTGGGAAGTTACGTCTCTGCATAGATATGCGAGAAGCTAATAAAGCGATTGGTAGACACAGATTTGTTACGCCAACCCTGGATGACATCATAACCAAAATGAATGGTGCTAAAATTTTCAGCAAGTTAGACATGAATAGTGGCTACCAACAGCTGGAACTGCACCCAGACTCGCGTTCTATCAGCACTTTTTCAACACACAGCGGACTTTATAGATATAAACGTCTAATTTTTGGAGTAAACACTGCACATGAACTGTTTAATGAGACTGTACGATCTCTGTTAAGTGACATACCAAATCAGATTAATATTAGTGATGATATTATTGTTTTTGGTATTTATAAAGTTCCACATAAGCTTCTATGCACTAGAAAATCAGATAGTTACAGGAATTTGAATACAGACCTGATAATCAAACAATGTTGGACAAATCAGATTTAGGTTATGCTAATAGAGTTTCAACTGACACTTGCATATTCCCATGGTAGCTTTTTATCTTCTAAAGTCTAATCTTTTAATTAAATTTTTATTTGATCCAAAAGCCATCAGTCGGCTATTATCTGCCATACAAGAAACATTACATTTAAAATGATCAATATATATTTGTAATGGCCAAAAAATCATAAAAAAATAAACAATAGATCCTGTCTCTTATACACATCTAGATGTGTATAAGAGACAGCTAATTGGCAAACCTTTTCGAGTGTTCACTGATCACAAACCGCTTGTCAGCCTCTTTAATAACCCCAGGTCTAAGCCGTCTTTGCGCATTGCCAATTGGCTCCTCCGTTTGCAAACTTTCACATTTACTGTCTGCTACCAAAAAGGTGCAGACAACCCGGCAGACTATATGTCTCGCCATGCTGTGGATGATGGTTGTAACGATAACGTTGTATCCAAAAGTGCCAATGCTTTTGTAAATATGTGTGTTGCAACATCCACACCAAATGCCATATCCCTAGCAGAAATTGAGGAGGCTACGAAAAGCGATCACACACTGCAATGCGTCTTTAAATTTTTATCAACTGGCAAATGGGATTTACGGGAGGCTGAAGGTGTTAGTGATGTAGATTTAAGTACTCTCCAACAATTTCAAAATGTAAAGCATGCGTTGACCAGTGTTAATGATAAATTGTTGCTTAGGGGATCTTTGATTGTAGTCCCTAATGCCCTACAAGGTAAAATGGTAGATCTTGCACATGAGGGTCACCAAGGGGAGGCCAAGACAAAGAAACTTCTCAGGTCAAAGGTGTGGTTCCCTAAGCTTGACAAGCTTTGTGAGGTGGTAGTTAAAGAGTGTATTCTATGCCAGGCAGCAACACCTCAGACAGTGCGTGCCCCCCTCAAAATGACTGATCTCCCGAATGGTCCCTGGGAAAACTTAAGCATTGATTTCGGTCATGTAGGTAATGATTATGTTATGGTAATTATTGACGAATATTCACGGTACCCGGTTGTAGAGGTGGTCTCGTCCACCTCTGCTGCTGCTATCATCCCTAACCTAGATAAAGTGTTCGGCATGTTTGGTATTCCTAAAGTGGTAAAGACGGATAACGGTCCACCCTTTAACAGTGACAACTTTGCTAAATTTGCAAAACATCTCGGTTTTAAACACAGAAAGGTTACCCCACTCTGGCCCGAGGCTAACGGGGGGGTAGAGAGGTTCATGCGTACTTTCCGGAAAGTCCTGCTCACCTCCAATCATTGGAAACAGGACATGGTTGCATTTCTCCGCAATTACAGGGCAACCCCTCATTCCACAACTGGCTATGCTCCTGCAACTATACTGCTGGGCAGGGAAATTAATGTTAAAATCCCTTCTTTTTCCAAGGGGGAGAGAAATGATGAACTGTTAAGGAAGAATGACCAAAAGAACAAAATTAACATTAAGTTAAATGCAGAGAAAAAGAGAAAAATTAAGGAGAATAAAATCAAAGCAGGGGACATAGTTTTAGTTAAGCAGATTAGAGCTAGCAAGTTTACTTCACCCTTTAATAAAACGCCATTGGGAAGAATCATGACATGTTAACTGCTAAGTTTCCCAATGGAAAAACAATTACCCGGAACTACTCCCATTTCAAAAAAATTGACTTGCCCGCCAGAGCTAAAATCACCAGCCCTAATGGTATTGATGATGATGGCATTATAGATCAGGACTATGAAGTACCTGGTGTGGTTCCCCCACAACCCCGTAGATCGGGAAGGGTAAGATTCCGACTACAGCGTCTAATAGAGCAAATATAAGCTTGTATGGCGAGGTTCATAGTGTAGTGAGTTGGTCACTCACAGGTGTTGAAATATGTTATTGTTTATGTAGTTTATAGTTGTTTTAGTTGTTTGGGTAAGGTATACATGAGTTTTAAATCTGGAAAGGGGGAGATATAGTACTGTGTAATTTGCTAATTGGGACAGAAAGTTCCTGGAAACGGTTTTATCATTATGGGATGTAGAGAGGGCACATGTGAGGGGGTACAATAAATGGACAGAGAGATATTAACAGTACTGGTGTATACGAGTCTCATTTATTTGCCAATATATTACATTTACAATTCAACCTCAAGCATCACAGGTGTCACCAGTTAGACAG
This sequence comes from Anneissia japonica, assembly GCF_011630105.1. Taxonomy (NCBI): domain Eukaryota; kingdom Metazoa; phylum Echinodermata; class Crinoidea; order Comatulida; family Comatulidae; genus Anneissia; species Anneissia japonica. The sequence continues at coordinate 60,627 of NW_022689149.1, read as the reverse complement.
AGCACCTTAACCTGCCTGGGAATGCCAGTCCCTGAAAAACACCCTCTGCTCCCTAACCAACATCATGCAGCAAACCCACCATTTCTTGTCGGGACAAGTCAGGCATTACTGTGAAAAAATATAAACCTAATATGTGGTCGTGGTAGGGGTGTGCTAAGATTTGCCAGACAATAAGTCCTATGCCCCAGATGGTGGTCCCTTTACATCATTTATGGGTTTCAATAGCTTATTTTATTTCATTTTATAGTCTATTATTAATGTCTCCCCTACCCCTTCCCCCAACCCCGATGGCGCCACTCTGAGTTTTGTAAGTCATAAGTTACCAAATAGGCATAAATTCCAATCTCTGCAAGATTTCAGAAGTTGTAGGCCAACATATGCAATTGGGGTGGTATAAGCCTTCTTAATAATTTTTAATATTTACAACTACAGGAGTTTGAGATGTAGTACTGTGTAATTTGCTAATTGGGACAGAAAGTTCCTGGAAACGGTTTTATCATTATGGGATGTAGAGAGGGCACATGTGAGGGGGTACAATAAATGGACAGAGAGATATTAACAGTACTGGTGTATACGAGTCTCATTTATTTGCCATTATATTACATTTACAATTCAACCTCAAGCATCACAGGTGTCACCAGTTAGACACAGCACCTTAACCTGCCTGGGAATGCCAGTCCCTGAAAAACACCCTCTGCTCCCTAACCAACATCATGCAGCAAACCTACCATTTCTTGTCGGGACAAGTCAGGCATTACTGTGAAAAAATATAAACCTAATATGTGGTCGTGGTAGGGGTGTGCTAAGATTTGCCAGACAATAAGTCCTATGTCCCAGATGGTGGTCCCTTTACATCATTTATGGGTTTCAATAGCTTATTTTATTTCATTTTATAGTCTATTATTAATGTCTCCCCTACCCCTTCCCCCAACCCCGATGGCGCCACTCTGAGTTTTGTAAGTCATAAGTTACCAAATAGGCATAAATTCCAATCCCTGCAAGATTCCAGAAGTTGTAGGCCAACATATGCAATTGGGGTGGAATAAGCCTTCTTAATAATTTTTAAAATTTACAACTACAGGAGTTTGAGTATGGAGGGCATATTATGACATTTGGCCTGGTTTAGAAAGTGAAAAAACAAATTTGAATTATACCATAGTGTCTTTTGTTGTGCATTGAACCACCAAAAAAAAAATTGAATTTTTAAAGAAATGATTATTGCAAATGTGTCGCTAATCAACCTGTTCGCCAACATCTACAAGTCTGTGCACAAGGCCAACTTGGAAATGGACACGTTAATAATCATTTGTTTTTCTGTCCCGAAGATGGATTTAATCTCCTCGCTCTTCATTTCACTTGTGTCCTTGGGCAAGGCACTGTATCTGCATTGTTTCTCTCCACACAGGAGTAAACATGGGTACCTGGTATGGGTTAATTGCCAAAATGTGCTGATGTATCTGCTGCAACGCTATAGAATACTTCCCCAGGGACCTTGAGTTCGTGTTCCATAGGCGTTTAATCCAATGACCGGGGTTGGCGTTAAGTGCTATATAAATATAACATCATATTATTATTATTATTATTATTATTATTATTATTATTATTTATAAAGTTCCACATAAGCTTCTATGCACTAGAAAATCAGATAGTTACAGGAATTTGAATACAGACCTGATAATCAAACAATGTTGGACAAATCAGATTTAGGTTATGCTAATAGAGTTTCAACTGACACTTGCATATTCCCATGGTAGCTTTTTATCTTCTAAAGTCTAATCTTTTAATTAAATTTTTATTTGATCCAAAAAGCCATCAGTCGGCTATTATCTGCCATACAAGAAACATTACATTTAAAATGATCAATATATATTTGCAATGGCCAAAAAATCATAAAAAAATAAACAATAGATCAATGTAGCAGAGTAGTACAAATGGACGAATTGTTGGCAGAAGACGGATAGACATATTAGAGAATATGGAAGAAATGGATATTTGAAACGTGCAGCTCTACAAGTAGGCGGTAAGAATTAAGGCTGATTGTTGTATTCCTAAGCGAGATAGATATTTACAAATGTGATCATAAAACTGAACAATTGGACAAAAACTGAATGGAGTGAAATATTTAAATCTTGTGTTGTACCATGTATTACAATATTGAGCCAATAAGTGTGGATATGAAAAATATGATGAGTAATCTGATAGAATTTTACTGAAAAGATATTCAACACTTATTAAATACGCACCTTTGCATTAAAAGAAAACAACAAAAAACACAAGATTTTCAGAAACAACAAAAAGAATAATGTTCAAAAGAAATTCCAAATAGTCAGTGTCAGAGGTTGAGAAAGACACAAGAATAGCTAGGACGACGAGTAAGTTAGTTATCTAAACCATCAGAATATCTGAGCAAAAGATGTAAAGCTATTTTCAAGAGAAAGACGCAGTAGATATACTGTAGGCTACTAAACGGTTGACAAGTCAGATGAATGTTCTTAAGCTGCCAAAGAGTAAACGCCATATACAACCTCCAAATGCTTGTCCACAAAACAGTTAAACTTTAACATCCAATTGTATATGGCACAATTAACTTTTCATGGTGAATTCAACAATTAAATTGAGTCTTCCTAAGTTGAAAATCATTCCTAAGTTGAAAATCATAACTCGTCTTTGAAACCGAATTTATCATGGATTGCTTTTGTCAGTGTGGTGTTTGAATTTGTTTGGTTTTCAGAAAGTTAAATTAAGTTGTTTGATTTGCATGCAATGCAGAAAAATATTGAGTTTAACATATTTGAAAAAACCGGGCAACACTTGTTTGTTTTTGTTATAAAATTCAAGTATAGTTATATTATGGTTACATGAATTATATTTTTATATTAAAACATTGTCTTTACAGTAAATCAATGTATTTAAATTATTTTTTAATGCAAAAATGCTGCTTTTTCTGGCACCAGTAACGCATATCTTTAGAATGATATTAAGCTAGTCAGGTTACTATATTTATTTTGGTTAATGAATTATATTATACAGTATTTCATAGCGTTAAATGTTCAGTAAAAAGATGTATTATTTACCTTAATATTTAATAAAAACAATGTTTTCTGGCAATACAATACAAAATTAAGATTTAACATATATAAAATGAGCATGGCAACACATTTCTTAACATGTTGTTAGACTATTTATGTTAGAATAGTAACATTATTTTGAAATATATTTACGTTGATTTCTAGTATTATCCATTTAGTAAAAAATTATATAATTTTTATTCAAAAAATGCCGTTTTTCGGGGAATACCTCATCCGCGTGTGTAAATTACCCACAACTTTTTTTTCTTGATTATTGTTTAAACAACCATTGACTATCAAAATACGAAAGATGGTTGATATGTTTGTACCACTTTTGAAGTTACAGATAATAAATTACGTTTCTGAGGCATACTTTAAAAAATATATATTTTTGAGAAAACCCCCTTTTGTAAATAATGGTATCTTCCAAACAGAATTTTTTACACAATTTCTTTTTGCTGGTCTTTAATACCTGGTTATTTACATGGATGATCACAAAAATATATATAGTGCATGTTTTTTTTTTTCAATAAGGTCAGAAAGTCAGTGTTTTTTCACTTCTTAAAGAAATGTCCAAAATTGACAAAAACTGTAACATTTAGATAATGGGTCGTTGCCATGACAATGAAGGCTAAAAAATTAAACAAATGTCATAGATATGTTTTTTACTCAAGTATCTAATCATAGTAAAAATTTGAGAGAAAACCATTTTTTGACGTCTGCCACCAAATCTTTGATTTTTATGGACAACCATTCTTAATGTATTTTCTCAGAGCAGGGTAGTATAGCGTCTGTCTTCTTGAATGTATGTACGCAGTCGACAGTCAAAAAAAGCTGATATAATTGATTACTCTGAAAACATTCGAACAATAATATCGGAATTCTCCACACCTTTGCACGATAAAGGGAGAAATGTAGTGTAAAAACACAAAGAAAAGGAAACAACTACTAAATTTAATGATGTTGTTAACTTCGTGAAAATGTAATTTAAAAAAAAAGCCAACGATCATACGTACTAAATGTTAGCCATGAAGGATGAATTTAAAAATCCCTGTCATGATACAACAGAAAAACCAGCACCTAAAAAAAAAACATTTGCCAAAAGTTCAAGTTTCGAACGCACCATTACCAAACGACCGTGCACTGATTGTAAGAGTAGCGAATATCCTATGGACAAATGTCATCAATTCACAAATAAAAAGTTAAAAGAAAAGTACAAGTTCCTGCGAACAATCATCAGCATTTAATAAGGATTCCTTAATAAGGAAGTGGGTCGGTTCAATTCACATTGTATTTTATGTCGTACAAAATAAGATTATGGCTTGAAATGGATCCTTTATTAAGACATTATGCCTTTATTGATAATGGGAGCACTTCATCTTGAAAAACGAATAGGTTATTAAAAACAAAAGAAAATACGAAACAAAAGAAAATTTGAATTTATGTGTTATTTATGTGTTAATTTATTATAAATTCTATGTTGTATGCTATATTCTTGTGAACGCACCGTCATCGCTTGCCACTGTTTTAAAAGCGAAGTTTCAAATAAAGATTATTATTATTATTATTATTATTATTATTATTATTATTATTATTATTATTATTATTATTGGTATTATGTATTTTTCCGCAGCCGACATTAGAATGCAGTTTCGAACGATGACTGTCGGAATTGGGGAATCTGTCACTATCCAACTCAGTAAAGGCGGAAATTATACAAACTTGCGATGGAGACAAAATTATGGTGACGCAATTCAAATGTGGAGCGGTGAATCGTCCGTTATGATTTCAAATATACGCGCTAAAGATGACGGGGTATATGAATGTTATACTGATGGCAGTCCCGTTAACAGCAACCGCGGAGTAATGAGACTCATTGTTAGAGGTAAATATGCGATTCATTTTCAAAATCATGTTTTTTTTTTTTCCTTAAATGCATCAGTCATAGGCCCTACTTTTCCAACTTACTTTTCTAAGAGCATTTCCCTTTTTTACGGTAGATCAGTTTTACTTTCGGAATCTGATACTACTCTTCTTACTGAACATAGTATAATCAAAAAAACTAAAATCTGCTCACTGCCGGTCTTTATTTTATTCTGCTCCTCATATCTAAAAAAAAAAATGTTAATTATTACTAATCAGAGATTGTGACACTTTAGGAACTTCAAAGATCATTTGGCATAGTCTGGAATAGTTACAATAAGCTTTTCAATGTGTTCAGTAATTATCGAACATATCATCCTAACAAATTGTCATTTCTACATCATATTCTGCAGGCGTAAACTTCAGGACAATGTTGAATGTCATGTTCCTAGATTTTCCGTGCGCGCATGATACCGCGCAAGTACGCGTACATCAAAATTACTTGTTTTGTTTAAATTATGTATTCAAAACTTACAATTCGTGGCAATGAGCTAAATTGAATGTAAAATTACAAAGGGACTTAAAAAACAGTTAAAACGGGAATAAAAAGAACGTACGGTATATAATAAAGCTTTTTTGACAAAATTAGAGCAGAGTGCACGTCTTATTATTTTACGCATTTCAAAATATTTCACATTTTCAGCGCTGTGCAACACGTACATTAGTTAATATTAGGTTTTTTTTTTTGTTTTTTTTTACATATTTTGTGTTGGTTCTTGAAACTGTTATTCACATATTTCCATTATATGCAATAACATTCGATTCTTTGTTTGCGTTTGTGCCAAAATTAGTGAAAATATGCTACAATTATTCCTAATTTTATTCAGTTATAGTTTCTTTAGATGCATGTTACCCCCATAACTATTGCTTGTAACAAGTTCAAAACTGGTTATTTATTTTTTCCAGCACTACGATTTTGATGTAGCATCGCTATATAAATACACTGTATTATGTATCTGATGTCAAAATTTCAAAATGAAGAATGTTGAAATGATAATGTATTGCTCTAAAGTCGAAAATATTAAAATGGTTTCGTTCGTTTTATTTTCATTAGGAAGTCCCACTCATAAGGCTGATTTTCTGGGATGTCCTTATCACAACAAACAAGTTACAAAAAAGCACACAAAGCAGAGAAAACAGCATAAACCTGTCTCTTATACACATCTAGATGTGTATAAGAGACAGCTAGTATTTTATATTATTAATGTTTAAAATTTAAGAATAAGTGTNNNNTGCTGTCTCTTATACACATCTTATATATATATATATAAAGAATGCCAATTATTTTTTTTAATTTTGTTTAAATATATGAACCTTTTTTTGAACAATTATACCAATAGATTAGGAAGTCTTGGAATAGTGGTCTTTTGTACTAACCTCTGTATTTATTTTTGTATTTATATTTATATTCATTAAGCATCAGGGAAAAGCTTCAGGGAAAACATTTTACTTGTGACTTTTTTTTTTCTATAAGTGACAATAAAAGTATCTTGTATCTTGTATCTTGTGGTTAAATTAAAAAATGTCATGGCTCCTTTAATGACAGTTAATGTGAGCCCTCGTTGGACCAACAGTACGAGTGGTTTCATCTGTTTGTCTCGCGTTATTATGGCGTAATACGAACATTTGCTTAATGTTTACGCATCACCAACGAATAATTGTCTGATTCTTTGCCTGGTCTTTCATTGATGAGTGTAGTTAATGATTGTATTAAATAGGGCACCAGAATTTGCAAGTCCGACGTCCTTGAAAGGAAGGGGGCGATGTCCCCGACGAAAAAAAAAATAGCATGATCGGGCGACAATTTAGGGGTTTCAAAATCTTGTATTTAATAGATTTTAGAATCTACTAATAGGCCATGTAGAAAATACATTTTATTTCTCCCAGACGAATTGTGCTTTTCTTCCTCGATGGGGGGGGGGGGAGGGGTTGCATTAGCCCCAACAGGAGCTGGCCCTCCCCGAGATTCATTTTCTAAATATTATTTTAGTTTTTCGCTTTTATTTATTTACTTAGATTGTCCATTTCCAAAATGGAGTCCCCCTGAATGTGAAATGGACTGTCCTGTGTGCTATAACGGTGGAGTTTGTGACGACAAGAATGGTGTATGCATTTGTCCTGCTGGCTTCAAAGGAGATAACTGCGAAACAGGTAGGCGTAGGATATTCCTGATGTATTTGATTATACAAACGTAATGTATGATCTGGAGCGCATTGGTTCATTCATTTTTTCCATTTTTTTTTTGTTAAAATTTATTTCAATTTTTATTCGTATTCTTAAATAATTCAATAAACATATTATTCATTTTTCTTTAATCTAAGTCAAAATATATCTATTTGTACGATTTATGCTTCCTGTTTTTACTTTATTGTTAAGGTTGTGGGTCAAACAACTGGGGACGTACTTGCGATAACGTATGTAGTAGTGGTCGTGATGAAGCTTGTAGTGGTCAACTATTTTGTCCGCCTGATCCTGCCGGTTGCGCGTGCATCGACGGATATGGAGGAAACAATTGCAATACAGGTTTGGATAGTTATAGCTGTTTCCCTTTATAACTTTGATGCTCCTAATGTTCATTACATTGTTAATTATATCAGAAAAAAAGGAAAAATTGCCCAGTACACCAACAAGTAACCCAAATTAGGATTTACATCTTGCATAATTTAATTGAAACGATAAACGTAACATTGTCACTCGTTACATGTCTTTTCAAAACAATTGAAATACGCTCTAAACGACTACCAATTTTTTTTCTGTTCTGTTATTTTTTTTTTCAGCATGTGATAGCAATCACTATGGTGCAGACTGTCGCCAAGTATGTCACTGTAATTTAGGAGTATGTAATAGAAAAACAGGGGATTGTTCATCCGAGTGTTCGGCCGGTTACATGGGACCAGCTTGTCAAGGTATATTCAAGTTTTGTTTGTCAAATGTTATGAGTATTAGTAGTTTCATTTGTAATTATTTCGTATAAAAAATAGCAAACTATTAAAAAAAAAAACAGTACAGTCATATAATCCAATTTAGAAATACTACTCTTCATTAGTTACAAATGTAATTACATATTGTAATTATATCTTGTTTCGGAAAACAAAAGTTCAATAGAAAATTGAATTAACCTTCTGTATTTAATAATAATTGTAGTATTCCTATTTAGTGCTCAATCTGTAAGTGGCTACAAAGGTAATGTAAGGCTACATAAAAAAAATAGTACTTGATTAAATTTAAGCCAAGCTACATTATGATGTTTAAAAATTGGGGAGTTCAATAACATTATATGCTAAATACAATGAACAACTGAATTTATGACATTCTATCTAACATTCACATGATTAATTTGGTAAGTATGTGTACATTTTCGATTTTGAATCCAATAAATCCTAGTCTTCCATACTGTGATATGTTTTAAGTGGACGCTATTACACGTAGGACAGGAAGACAATCAAATAGGAAATTTTAAAATAGGATAGGCCTATAATGTGAACACTAAAATGGTAATAGTTTAAAAGTTAATGTAGACATAACTTTTACTCTTAGACTCAACATTTGAAGATAATAATGATGCTTAAATTTCTTTTAGAACTAATGCCTAATCTGGCCTGTGATTCTGGCGTTTTTGGTGTGTTGTGTAACTATCCATGTCATTGTAAAGACTCGGCCGATTGTAATCGCGATGGGAGCTGCGACAATGGATGTCACGAAGCATGGACTGGAAAAGACTGCAGCATAGGTAACGATACACGTACAGTTTACTTCATCAACTCCAATGTGACGTTATTTTTACTGTTTTCTCCAAAGCCTTCGACTGCTTTTCTCACAAACAACTCATATGCAAAAAGAAAGAAAAAATATTGCATTATTTTTCTTAAGTTAACTACTAATCTTATAAATCGCAGTCAGCGTGTAATTATTAATGTTTTTTGTTCTGCTCGGAAACTTGTTCCTTCTGGTGTGTAAATTGTGTTATGTCGAAGATTAGCCTTACATTTTGCTCTTTTTTTTAGCCAGACTAAAAATGTCAAGCAGTTATGTCAAAAAAAATCGTGCACTTTGTGATAAAGCATGAAACTTGGCAAACATGAACTAGGCCCATTAACTATAGCAATATTCAGTTTGGGACTCACGTCAAGAGTACCCCTCTATCGGCCTGAAACGGTAAATTTCTTACAATTGTCTTTCAAATTCTTTATATTATATACAAATAATGATAGTAGATAGGCCTATGCTTAAAAATATTAAATTAGAATACAATTATTTAAAAAAAATATTTATGTTTTGCAATGCATTCAGAGGTTTATAGAAACATGTCGCATATTAAAACTGTTGAATATATAGGTTAGTTGTTGGTGACTTTGAATGAGTAGTTAGTAGTAGTTCCTTTTAGTACACTGCAAACTTTTATTCACACAAACTTTACGTTGGTTACAATGAGCTAAACTCCAGGTTTCAGATGTTAGAGAACCCTTTTCGAGTGGAATGAGCTCAGCTCTGTGCTTTTCTTCTGTGTACTCCTAACTACTAAATTGAATCTGACTACTGACTCAGTGAAATGTGGGTGTTTGCCTATTATACTTTAAGTAATGGTGGTGTGTCTCACGTAAGTCACCCGATACTTTTAGAGTTCCTGATTGGATCATAGAGAAATTCTTTCTCTATGATTTAGTAACTTGTTTACCAAAAAACTTTTAATTAAGATGTATCACAAACTTCAGAGCTTAGGCTCAAAACGGACAATCATAGATTCATAGTGTGAGAAAGGCCAAGTCCAACTGACTAGGGTAAGTTATACAATGTCCAGTTATATTATTACTCATATATATATACTCAAGAATTAAGATTGATTTAAAGTACAATTTTAATTTGAATATTGCTAAAAATAGAAATTTACTATTTCTGGCCAATAGAGGGTGTTCTGGACTTGAGCCTCTACCTTGGATTTTTACGTTAAAACACTGAATATATTTATCATTCTTACGTTTAAGCATAATTATCATTAACCTTAAAGTAAAGAATTTGTAGTACATATTTTTCCTACATAAATATGGCTAAAATGTTCACGTTTATATAGACGTATACAATGTGTCACTAATATTTATATTATTGTGACTACTATTAATTATATAAATAAAGAAATAAGATTGACTTAAAGTACAATTTTATTTTGAATATGGCTAAAAATAGAAATTTACCATTTATAGCAATAGAGAGCGCTGTTAATTTGAGCCTCATCTGAAAATATTTGTTATGGTTCATAGTACATGTGTGCAAATTGAGTAAAACTTGTGTGTCTTTAGACGCGATTCTATGTAGAATGCAACGCGACGACTCGCGCGCAACATAATTTTTAATGAGATCCGTTCAGACTGCCACCGACAATCAGCAGACGGCGTCCCGTCTTCAGCGCTCTCATGGAGCACAGTAGGATTAGACGTGCGACGGTCGTACAACCGTCGTACTGCGGAGTGTGTATCCGGCTTTTAATTCTTATTGCTCGGAATAATGTTAAATTATGTAGGGTTTTTTTTCCTATTAATTCTATTACTTTGCGTTCTTGTCCTCTTTGCAATGTCCCATTTAGAAGAGTTGTTGTTTGTAAATGTAGTTTTTAGAGTTAATGTCTGTAAACGTACTTTTCTTTCTAGGATTCCAATGAAATTTACTTCTATTTCTTCTACAAACGAAATCGAAATTTTGTTATCACAGTTTTTTTTTTATTTGTGTTTATTTTGTAATATTATATCATCTTATAATAAAATTTCAAAAATCAAATGACTAAAAAGACCTTACAGTATGGTTTAATATGTCGCATAATTTAATTAAAATAAATTTAATGTATCTTTGACCACCCTTATATTTAAAAAAATAAATATTATGATGAAGGTTATTTTTTATTAGCACTACCTTACAGTTCCAAACCACCAACACTTTTGGATCAAACAGCAACCACTCTAAAGATTGCAGCCTGCAGCTGGAATCCAGTTCAAGACTTTGGAACAGGAACTATTACAGGATGTAATTTATGGTACAAAACATCGCAGACAAGTTCATTCATTACAGTTAATAACATTGAGCACGGTGTATATACCATAGACAATCTCTTGCCACATACGACTGTTGAATTCTACACACGACACTCGAGATTAGTTGGCGGCATAGAGACCGATGGACCACCTAGTGAACATGGATCAGCAAAGACTATATGTACAAGTAAGGGTGTTTACTTACTGATATTATCATCACCACTACCACCCCACCATCATCGCCACCACCACCATTATCATCCTCATCATTTACATTATCTCTATCGGTTGTATAATTTATTATAATGTCATTGATATTAGTAAATATAATATATTATATATATTTCATATATCTCACTTTGTCCTTTAAATAATGATATATGTATTATATATATTTCATGGATCATCACTCAAAGGTATAATGCCCTAATTAATCAGATATATAGAGGGCGTCATAACACTGACGTATAACAAAGGTGACCATGGCGGCATTTGGAAAGAAGTGTACGTAAAGTTTCTCGTACTTAATTTAGCCTGCCTTGCCATCTAGAATCTGTAGAGTTGCGAAATCTTTAATTGAAATGTCTACAAAACTTTAGTGAGTTGATTCACGCTGTATATTTTAATGTAAACTAAGTTAAGAATGCATAATTTAATGTTAAATAAACCTTGGCAAGCGTACGTATTCTACGCTATCTTTTTGTATAGATTTTTATGATTGACATTGATTGTTTGTGATTCGATGATCAGTTTTATGATAAATAATTATTTAACCAGAGTTTAAAGTAATAATGTTTAGTTGTAAGAATACTCTGATAGATGTAGATTGAGCTATCTCGATCATTTTATATGTTAATCCTCTAAGTATTGAAATACTGTTAGTTTTAATTGATGATTAAATCGATAAATGGCGATTCTTACTGTTTAAATGTGAAGGCGTACGCTAACGTCTTTTTATTCGACGGTTGTCTCGGCAGCCGCGCCTGTACGCACGCATGTTTCCATGGACGTATAGTTAATTACATTATTTGTATGCCTAGGCTAGGCCTACGCTGGCTACATAAAGCATATAATTGTTATACTAAATTATAGGCAAACTTTAATTTCAAGAGACTAGTAAGATTGTCAAGGGTGAATGTATTATTAATTAATAGCTAAAATACTTTCATTCATCATTATTGTATTGCATTATGCTATTTGTATTTTATGGTTATTTCACGTTTCAGTGAATCACGTACAAGTACACGTACACGTACTCATACTCGTTGACGTTGTTCTTCACTTATTCGATAGACGTCTCGTCATCGTCCCGTTACTACTGTAATACTGTTATACCATTTTTTCACCGTTTCATTTATCATCCTTTCTACGTTTGAAATCTTATGCTGATTTCATTGGTAGTAATTTTTAATTTGAAGTTGTTTCGCATTCTACAAAAAGACAAAGCGAAAAAGTAGTTGCTTTGTAAAGCGGTTGGCGAAACATCTAATGTTCGGAATCTCAAGCCTGAGGTCGGATGTTTCCTTCACTGTACAAATATTACGTGTCAATTAGTTGGGCAAGACACCCTCTAACCAGGTGTCAAAATGGGAATTAACTTGCTGGAAAGTAAACAGGATGGTTGCGCGAAAAGAGTGGCGACACAGCCCCACAACCCCACCTCCAGTCTTATACAGTCTATCCCAAACGGCTAGGAACCTATATAAAATGAACATTTATTACTCACAATAATCTGATATTAGTTTTTTTTAATATTTAAATATTTATTATATTTATTTCATATTTTAATATTTATATTTTATCCCTGCTTTATCCCAGTAACACAGGAGAGAAAACTGCGATATCAGCGAGCTTCCTGACCACGTCGTGCCCTCGGATGGTGTGAGGTGTGGAGGAGGGGGTTGCTGTGTTTCCAAACCGATCGATAGGGATTCCCTTTGTTTCCACTGTTTACACCACTTGGTTGAAGTGTTTGTGCGATGAGTAGAATTTTAACATGTATAGGGTTATCTAAGAATGCGTCATATAAACTATAAAAGATGGATAATAAATGTGTGAAATACATTTGAAAACAAAAATGTGTCTTGAAAGTTCTCATCAGGACACTACTACATTTAGTCTATGGGAAAACTTTCAAGCTCTCGAACAAGACGGGGGCTGCAGTTATACTTCCGGAAATTCGGTGGCAGGAGATCACACAAGTCTGAGGGGTATTCTACACCGAGGGTGTGATTGAATAATATAATTTAATATAAAGATAAGGATTAGCGATATTAAGCCTTTCGTTTCTAGTGTACGTGTAGCTTGTTTCAAATACTCTCGAGCAAATAGAATGTGATGATATTCGATATCAAGTGCAATCGAAAGCAACGATTTACAGGGAAGTTTTTATCGTTTAATATGGCTAGAATTGTTCTTTTAGACCACAATATTATGGATTGGCAATGAATAACTTTATTTTGATAGGAAAAATTTGATATTCAGGCGTCGGACGGCGAGGTCTATGCCTGTCTAACGGTAGGCCTAGTTTGTAATAGTCCATCTACATGTGAACGTTTTGATTATTTTGCTGAGTTCTAGAATCTCACAATTATTGTTTACATCTTAAACAAAACGTGGCCAACACAATATTGGCCTTATTGTGCTGCCATAATAATGTAATTTGCTTTGCTATGTAATATAGACGTCAAATAATTGTAAATCAAATAATTATTCTTTTGTTAAAGAGCCTTTATATGAGCCGGATATAGAATTGAAAACAGCGGATGGTAATGAGATTATCCTTACAATTAAGGTAGGTATGCGTATGTTTATTTTAAATATTACAATCCTAATTTCGATCTTCACGTGTTCTCACGCTGACTAATGGCATGTCATAGACAGGATAGATTGAATAATATAATTTAATATAAAGATACAATGTGTTAGCGATATTAAGTCTTTCGCCTTTCTTGTACTTATAGCCCGTTTCAAATGCTCCTGAGCAAATCCAATGTGATGATATACTTCGATATCAAGTGCGATACCAAAATAAAGATGGGAATGAACATGACATTGTCAACACAACAGACGGTTTGCAAACAGAAGTCGAGATATCGGGATTATCAACATGTGTTGCTTATGACGTTGTTTCTAGAGTTGTTAATAACGAAGAGATTGTCGGAGATTGGAGTGTACCTATAGCGGTTCAAACAACACCATCAGGTTAAAGCTTTACTATTAGTTGAAAATGTTTATTATCAAATTTAGTAGCAGTAATATTCTGTATTATTATTAAATGCCCTTGGCAAAGGCCGGAGGCCTGCAAAAGCCCACAGTGGGGTCCATGGGCTAATCCCACGGAAGCTCTGGCGTCTATAGTCGTATCTAATTAATTTTGAGGAATGCAATTAAAATTTATTTCTACACTACATTTTCAAAATACAGAGGTGAGTTCAGAAATTCCAAATAGAGGGGGAGGGGCGGGGGGGGAGGCCAGGGAGTGACTTTTACATATGGAGTGTAGATTACCTAGCCCTCACCATAACTAGGGATGAGATAAGAAAATTTATGATTATGGCACCTGTAGTTGGCGGAAATAGCGCGCTCATACTTAAATCTGAATAAAATTTTCTTTTTTTTTCACTTTTAAATTTTGAAAAAATAGTGAGGGTAGGCCGGCTGAGACCCCTTGAATCTGCCACTGAAATACTCATCATCAATCTTTTTTTCTTCAATTTATTGAGGTAATCATAGACATGCCCGCTTACATATTCCATGCAAACTGACATTCATAAAAATAATGACTTATTATCTACTAATCAGCTTGTGACGTAATCGAACCATAAAAAACAAATGAACCATGTTCCTTCATGGATAAACTTGAACAAGTCACTCCAATTTCTATTTTTGCATGTACAGTACTTTGAAAAGCAATCAAGAGGTTTTTCCTTTTCTCCTCTTTTTGAATTTTACTTTTGTGCGAGTGGTATATGCAACTACACTATTGTGAGTGGAAATGCTACCGTCTAACTTACCATCAAACAGGACCAAGGTGATAGGAAGCACACACAACATCAGTTAGTATTTTTCTTTCAGAAACATAAAAAAAAAATGATTTATTTAATTCATCATTATCATGACAGGGGCAGATCCTGACGGGGGTGCGGGAAATAGATAGAAGGCACCAGCCTCTTATCAGCCCAACTATGGTTGGGACTAAGGTGAGCAGATTTTAAGAATATACTCCTCCAGACGCTCGGAAAAACATCACTCTCAGATGGTAAACATGCTTAGTGTCTACTGGGCTAAGAATTAACTATATGACCCCACCCACTCTTGACCGTCACCCTCAAACACTGTACACATTAATGTAATACATGATCAGATATAGTGTGATTCGGTCGTGTTTTATTACGACAAAAGACAAAGGACCGTCGCACACGATCGGTCCCTAAATTAATTTCCATAGAAAAAATTCTTAAAAAGTTGCTAACAAGCCAAGCGGCAGGGTGCCGTGGTGCCACTGACCGCGAAAGGTTCAGCACCCAACGCAGCAAGGCCATGGCCAAATGAATATAGTATGAGAAGGGATTACGACCGAATCACACCTACATTTACTGTAACCATATACATCTAGCTACTCAGCATGCGTAATTTTAAAGTTTACTTGAAACGTTCTAACTTATTTTTGGGTTTCTAAGGTCATCTTATCAGATGCGTATGCCGAACTTTTATGTGAAAAATAATTTATTAAAGCATGCCTTAATTTAAAACCTATGTATATGGTTACAGTAATCTCTATGAGTAAATGTAGGTGTGATTCGGTCGTAATCCCTTCTCATACTATATTCATTTGGCCATGGCCTTGCTGCCTGCGTTGGGTGTTGAACCTGTCTCTTATACACATCTAGATGTGTATAAGAGACAGGTATTGCTTGACGTGCTGCCCCAGCCATGCTGAAAGGCATGTGGATAAGGTGTAACAACAGGTTAACCAGGACGATTTGTAGATGAAACGTTTATGAGTGTAATTTTACCGCAGCTCTCTGCTGACTGGCGTGTTTGCGAATTACACGGCGTTTTATTGCCCCTGCAGATAATTGCTGAAATCACAGACCGACATATGCGACATGGATGTAATTGCTGAAGGCTTGTAAGTTCCATCTTCCCATAGTGTGAATTTCCGCTTTGGGGCGCCCCATTTCTGCTGCCCAGGTTGCAGCCCCAATTCGAAAACTATGGCCAGAGTAATGTGAGGGGCTGAGGCCCTCAAAAAAATGGATTCCCGTCCTCTAATTGGAAGAGGGGTCCCTATACATGCTTAAAATAAGCGAGGTATACTTCAAGAGTCCGCACTGGAAAAGTGTGACCCGCCGACCTACTGATAAGGAAATATATTGAAGGCTTCCCCCTCGGTGTCTTAGAATATTTGATAGTGATACGTACCCCGACTTCAGAGAATACAATATCGTCCCTCTGAATAACTGTGCAGGCAAGGTTTCTGTGGGCAGCATGCTCCCCTACGCGAAGGAAAGCATGGAAGGCGGTTGGAAAGATTGCTTTAAGTAAAATTTGCATGGAAAGGTTTGGTGCAATGTGCACCACGTCTCCTAGTATGTTGTATACTATCTCTTTGGTGATAGGGAGTCTCGTATCACACGTGCCACTAGTAATGATTTTGTGGGATCGTTCCAACCTTGGGCGCAATGAATGTATCCAATAGCTTAGACTTGTGTGGAAATATAACGTGCAGCATAATCAGATCTAAAGAGGTGACCAATGAAATTACATAGTTCAACATCGCTGGAAAGGGCGTTGTTGATTCCCCGCCAAGCAGTAAATATTTCCCAGGTGCGTTTATATATTTTCTGTTTTTTTTTTTTTTTTTTTTTTTTTTTTTTTTTTTTTTTGGAGAGGGAGGCAGAAACGACAAACCTCGCTGAAGGCTTTAGATATGTAAGAGTTCTTCTGGAACTACCACTTGTTGCACGTTGAGGTTTGGTGCCAAACGTCTTGCTGCCTGGAATTGTGAGCGAGTCAGGAGGTCAGCAATGATATTTTGCAACCCTGGGACATGATCTGCACGAAATAGAATGTTATGTTTAAGAGACGATAGTACTAATCGTCTAAGTAGGCGCATTATGGGATCTTTGGAGGATTTGACAATAGCCATGTTGTCACAGCGAAAAAGAACTTTTCTCTTTTCATGAATTTTACCCAAAATTTCGAAAGCAAAAGCGATCGGGAAAAGTTCTTTGACTGCGATTTGGTGGTGAATAAGTTGAAATGCCATTAAAATGCAAACCATTCTTTACCGAGGACAGCTGCACAGCCGATGGTTCCTAAAGCATCAGTAAACAGCCCAATCTAGTCGGATATCAGCCATTTGGTGTTGAGGAAAACAGATATCCTATTAAAAGATGTAAGAAATTTGAACTACATATGCATGTCACATTGGGTCTCTCGATTAAGGTTAATGTTTTGAAAGGGGTTTGAAATTTTGCAGGTTAATTTCATAAGCCGTCGGAGGAAGGCGCGACCTGGGAGTACCACCGCACAGGCAAAATTGAAGAGGTCTATTAAAGACTGTAGTTCTCTAAGTGTCATGGTCCGGCGATCTGTCGCCAATGTTAGTTTGTTTCTAATTTTTTGTAGTTTCTCGAAGGGCAAACGATATTTCATGGCAACTGAGTCGACTTCGATTCCGTAGATTGTAATTTTAGTTCTCGGTGAAACCGTTTTCTCTAATTTAATGGGAACGTTGATCTATTTGCATAAAAACATAGAACGTGCTAGCATATCAGCGCAACTAGAGGAGTTTTTAGGGCTGATGAAAAAAGAAATCGTCCAGTAAGTGAGACATTGCCCAAAACTCAAATTTATTTCCCATAATCCACTGATGTGTAGACGGTCTTAACGGTTAGCCGGCTATAATCGTGACGTCACTACTGGTCTATAATTATAGAACATTGCTATACCGCGGTCTAAGCAGTTAGCCGTCTTAAATTTTAAAGCCTACTCGAGGAGGCTTAAAACGGTCTTAAATCATTTTCAACATGGTGTTACCGATACTAGGCTTAGCTCGTCAAAAACTCCAACGACGAATATTCCGCGATCGATCTCATCCGTAGGAAATCCATAACGATGAAGAATATAGGAAATATAGATTTCCGCGTAGAGAAATTATTCGATTAACTGATTTAATTATTGATGATTTGAATCAGTCAAACAAGAATCATTCAATCCCACCCGTACTACAAATGTGTACGGCCCTACGATTCTGTCCAACGGGTGTTATCCACAATGTGTCTGGTGATATTGCAAGTAGGTTTACAGTATTATCGGAGTTTTAAAACTGCATTACACAGCTAGTTATAAGTTATTAGTATCAGCGTAACTAGAAGATCATAATAAACTACATAAATATGAAGTTAAAAACAACATTTATGGCCTAGGCGAGGTATTCCAAATTAAAGATGGTTTAATATGTTTAATGCTTTTTAATTTAAAGGAATCCACGAATCTACTGTCTATAAAATTATAAGGAAGGTCTCATTAGCATTGGAAAGAAAATTAAGACAATTCGTCTATTTTCCCAACACTGATGAGGAATTACGGTGTACAAAGATCGGATTTAACGATATAGCTGGATTTCCGAATATTGTAGGAGCCGTCGACGGCACTCACGTTCGAATGCAAGCCCCAACCGAAAATAAATGTATGTATGTAAATAGAAAGGGATATCAAAGTATTTATGTGCAAGTCGTGTGTAATCAAGAAATGAAATTCATAAATGCTGTAATCAGATGGCCAGGAGCGACGCACGATTCACGGATTTTTCGCAGTATTCGAAAGAGGAGAAGTCAACGGGTATTTGATCGGAGACAAGGGATATGCATTCAGAACCACACCAGAACAACGTCGTTACAACAGGAAACATACAGTAACTAGAAGCATAATCGAAGGAAAGATCGGGTGTTGGTTTAGAAGATTCAGATGCATGCAAGAGGAAAAATGAATGTCTCCACAGAGGATGTGTGCAGTAATTGCTGCCACAATGTTGCTGTCCAACATGTCCAGTGACATGAAACTGCCAGATATAAATGAGGAGATAAACGAACAACAATATCAGGTTGAGGAAGTGTACAATGGACCCGTTGCAGCTGATGGTAGAATCGTTCGAAATACGATTGCACAGGCTTTAAGATGATGAATATTGTACTAAAAGAATTACACCAATTTTATAAACTGTTATACCCTGTATTTTATTTTAATTTTTGACGAATATTATTAATTACAGCATCATATTATATTAAATTAAATTAAAGGATATAATATCTGTTAAATACAGTTACTGAATAGTATGTTTAAATTAAAATAATTAACATGGCCTAAGTTCGTTCGTCGTACATTAAAAAATTATCGTATGTGCATAAGAAATGTTTACGAATTAATAAATATGAATAATATTTAACTGTTTAAAAATTGATTAGTATTTCGAAAATTGCAGTGTGGATTCATTGCTCATAATTCACGTGTACTTGTGACATTAAAATTGTCTCCAATTGCAGCTTTTGCTGTTGCAATCTCAACATTTATACTTCTTCCTTTAATTACAACTCTTGTTTTTCGCATTTGTTTATTTTAGTTTTCGCCAAGTTAATTCCCCACTCCATGTATTCGTCTATCTCTTCTGAATTTTGAGCCACACGTCGCTTCTTTGATTGGCCACTACTACTACTAATTGGCCTACTGTTACTACTGGAAGTATAGTAGCAGTAGCAGTGACTGTAGTCTCTTGCTGCCAGATTGGGAAGAACTATGCCGTCTTCCTCTATGGTAACTGTAAATAATAAATACCGGTAGTTTATTATAATATAATTGTATTTGCAATTTTGATTAAATGATAGTTTCGATATATAATGTAGGCCTAATTATAATTATGATGCAACATGGTTAATGTAATCCCTATTGGATATTTTACCGATTTCGTTAGCTTCAGAATTACCCATTCCGGTCTCACTCCTTGCAGTGATTCCTGCCAACATTTCCCCGTTTTTCATTATCAAATCAGATGTTGGGGAAAGGATATGGGGAGGTCCTCCTCTTGTTGCAGGATGTTTCACCTACTATATAATGAAAGTGAAATTGGGTTATGATACTGCAAGTTAAAATCAACATAAATTAACATTGATTATCCATCATTACAAGAAGGTCTTTTTTGTAAATTATTTATTTGACTACATAAGCCTAATTATATAAGCATACCTACTCTTCACCCTTACAAATTAATAATAAAAACTATATAAGATATTACCTTGCTTATATCCTTCTTGGCATCTGCCAACAGATTCTTTCATTTCTTTTTTATTTCTTCGCGAGTTCGATTTACCATTGGATTCACTGCATTTACATTTCGCAGGACAATATCCCACTGTTTTCTCTTTTCTTCTGGCGTTACGTTTGCGCTAAATTGCGGAAGTAATATCTCTTTCGATTCATTAAAGTACTCAATCAAAGCAAACTTCTCTGCCTCTGTAAAAAGTGTCTTCGTTTGTTGTTTATATTCATCTTTACATGTTCATTTGTTTAATTCAGGAACCGAGCAAGCGTAACGTGAAGAAACACCTTATTTAATAGTCATTATGTGTAACAGAGCCCTCAGTTTTTTGTTACCAGGGAGTGATTGTTTGCGTTTCAATACTCAACGTGGTCTAAACGAACACAGTTTTATAGCAATGGTCTTAGCGGCGTGACTTTAGTAAAACCGTCTAAGTGACAAAGCCGGCTAATTCGAGAAGTTAAGACTACTAGTTAAGACCGTTTTATATCAATCCACCCCAGCACTAAACTTTTCAAAGATCTGACAAGAGCTGCTAGCTTCCATCGGCAAACAACAGTTGTAAAAAAATAAACTGTCCCATTGAAATCCCAAGAGTGGATAGTCTTGTGCATTAATGATTGCGAAAAGCGTCTTGAATGTCAGTTTTATCCATAAGGCTATCTGAACTGCAATTTTGAACAAGCAAAGTAATGGTATCAATTGAATCGTACGAAACCAGTGAAAGTTCGCTTGGTATCCCCTCGTTGACAGAGCTACTCCTTTGGAAGTACAGATCATGAATTACTCTAAATTCACCAGGGGAGGACTTGGGAATGACCCCTAGAGGAGAAACAACAAAATTGTCGAATGGAGGAGTAGGAAATGGATCAGCAATGCGGCCCCTTTCTAGGCCCTTTGCAATATACTTGGGTATTACCCCGGGGTATTCTCGGGTGCTTACATGGTTCTGAGATACTCCTGGAGGTGGGCGTAAAGTGCAGCCGAGGATGAATCCAAATCGAAAACCTTTGACAAGTTTAGTTTACCGTTGTGGATTGTAGCCCTCCAAGTATTCATTTTGACGGTATTAGTTAACGGGTGTAGGGAGTGGCTTCTTTGTTTGAGTTGATGACACTGAGGTTCGTGGATGCGGATTGTTGTTACTATTTCCTTGAGTTGGAACCGTGCTACGGGGTCGTTTGAAGCATCGTAGCTTTGGGTAGGGAGCCCGGCAGAGTTGACATACGTGATTGAATGGGCATGAGGATGATGTACATGGGACGCCGTTGTTGAAATCGAAGCAGAAGCGGATGCGACAAAAACGAAAATTGTTTGTCTTTTGTGTTAATTTGGATGTGGTAGCTTTCCATTTGAGGTCATCAACCCATTTATTCCACGATAGACCCAAGGACTGACGTAACATTGTAAAGGACTTAGTTCAGTTCAGTTCAGTTTCTCTTTATTGTCACGTAAAAGTTCACATGAAATTCTCTTTCCAAGGTTAAGAAGCAGTACACCATAATACACTATATAAATAAATAAAAGGTTCTAAAATAAAGATACAATTCATTAGTTAATATAGAAAAATATAAAATATGTACGATACATAAGCATACAATCTAACTACTGTATATACACTTATAGATAGATTATCTCTTGAAACTTGCATTGTTCAATCGGATTGCAGAAGGGAGAAATGAGTTGTTATGACGAGAGGTTTTCTTTAATAAGGGAATAATGCGACCTGATTTGCTGAAGTTGATATATTTACTTATATATGTGTGTGTTGTCATGTAATATACACTTAAATTTCCTGCTAATAATTTCAAAATTAATATTTTCCATTTCTGGGACATCCAAACCAATTATCTTACTAGCTAACTTTGTAATCTTATGTAATTTACCAGCATTTGTCTTTTTTAGGCTATTGTACCATATGATACAGCAGAATGACATAGTCGACTGAATCATGGCCTGGTGAAAAAGAAACAATGTATCACGACCGACATTAAAACATCTCAGTTTCCTTAAGAAATAGAGTCTTTGGTTAGGTTTTTTATACAATTTTTCAGTGTTAGTTGACCAAGACAAGTTATCATCAATCCATACTCCTAAGTACTTATATTCACTAGTAGTTAATTTAAACATCAATGTTATTTATATTTAAAGGTGATTTTTGAGTACTATTTTTCCTGAAATCAAATACAATTTCCTTTGTTTTACTTACATTTATAATCATAGAATTGTTATTGCACCAGTTTACTAAGTTATCAAGTTCTTGTCTGTAAGCCCTCTCATCATTATCTTTTATAATACCTGTTAGACAAGTGTCATCAGCAAACTTAATTATATGACATGAGTTTGTCGCTGGTATACAATGTAAAAATTAAGGGTGATAACACACAACCCTGTGGTGCACCAGTATTGGAAGTTATAACATTAGATAGAACATTGCCTATCCTTACACTCTGTGTTCGATTCTTACACACTGTGTTCGACTCGTCATATTTACGCGGCCACGTGCCAACTTGGGCATGGAGGTGGAAGTCGAGTATATAGCTATGGTATTTGAGCAGATGTGGTACTTGGTCTAGGGTTTTCCTAATAAGTACAGCAGATAATTTGTTAAACGCCGCCAAGCACTGAATAATTGTTAACGACTGTTTATAGGAGTTGCTCTGCTGAATGTTGATATTGCCTGGCGTAATATTCGCAACCCAGGGATCTTCTTAAATGATGGTAGGAGTGTTTTGAAATCTACCTACTAGTTTTGCCAATTTTTTTTTTATTTTTTTGGCACCATTTTTGCTAACGGAATACCGTCGGTTAATTCGATCTGTGTGGAATGGTTTGGGTTGCTCGAGTGTATGTTGACTATGTTGGACAGCATGCCGTCCACTCTGGTACCTTGATCGAGCGCCGTGGGGACTATTCCATGCCATCACAGGTATTGGGTTGAGTTACCAATGGATTGACTAAGCTGGCACCCGGCATATTGGTAGCAGACTGCTGTTTTCATATAATAGTGTCAGCCAGTTCGTCGTAGTCAATGTCAGTGATGGCTGGTGGTTGAGCAGACGTGGTTGGTGGTGGACGGGTGACCGTCGATGACGTTGTTGCTCTTGTCTTTCTTGCTTTTGGCATGTGTACCTTAAAGAAATAGTGTTAGGCAATGTTGTGTGTACCTTAAACAACTGTTATATATACGTGCGCGAAGCCTCAGAGCTTTAACTCGTAGCAACATCCAATATTTATCCATCTTTATATCTAATAGCGCTAGGTTGAAATTATGAAAAGGGGGTTGCACAAAAATTGAAGTGCAAAAAATGAAACTTACTTTCGAATGCCGTAATTTGTGGCACTGAGAAACATTGTATTAAAAGGATTTTTAGTGCCCAGCCTAATGTAACACTCAAGCTCGGTTACTATGGGGTGCCATACGCAGCAAAAGTCCATGTTAAAATCAAAATGTAATTGCAAAATTCAATGTCTGATTTATCAAAACGTAGGCGTAAATTTTTCAAAATGTAGATCTAGTTTCCCAAAATGAAGTTCTAATTTTTCAAAACGTAGTTCAAATTTTCCAAAATGTAGTTCTAATTTCTTTAAAATGTAATTCAAATTCAAAACGTTTCTGACTTGATCAAACGCCCTCTCCAAATTCTGTTCCAGTTTTGATTTACATTTCGCATGTCTTGTGTTGTTGTAAAATGTATTTCAAACCAGTTATGCTTGGCTGGTTTTTATTTACGTTTTGGAACAGAATTTGAGACACACAAAATGTAAATCAAAACTAGTCAGCCAAGCGTGACATGGGCCTGCTCCATTAATGATGGGGGAATTATTTTTCGTTGCAGTCCAATGCCGTGAACAACGCTTCCAGTGCGTCTGCTAATTTTTAATGGTCAGGGTACCGCGAAAACAAGCCCTATGCTAGGCATTATAGGCTAGGCTTATGTGGGCTGGGATTTTCAACAAGGTCTTGGACTAGGCCTCTATACCATAGTAGGAGGCCTGGTCCCAGTCTAGGCCTAAAATATCTGTATAAGTAATCATATATGATTACAGGTTTACATTGTACCAAGGTCAATATTAAAGATCGCATTTATTTTTCATTGAAAATTAAAAGAAAAAAAAACTTAACTTAAGGATTTTAAAATATCCAAAAAAACTGTACACTTCGAAAAATAAAAATAAATTAAGTTAACTTAACACAAACAACGCGATAGATATGAAGTTTGCGAGAATAATTTGTATAGGCCTACTTGTACTGTATTTTCTGAAGCGCCGTTCGTTTTGGGGTTGCTACAATCTGCAGTTGTTACAATCAGTGGCGTCACACTCGGGCGCTGACGGGGGAAGGGGGGCGCCAGGGCCCCAGGCGTGAGGGGCCCCGACATTGTAGTTTTAAAAATATAATATAAACTATAATACCGTAGTTTCGCTCAATGGGGCCCCGACAGTTTTAAACAATAAAAGCTGGGTTCTGATGTTTGAAATCATGCTTCTGATTTTGTGATAAATTTGCTTTGCATTGTATATTGGCCCTACGTTATCAAAACAGGTTTAGTTCTCACTAAAATTGGCCTATTCTCTGTATTTATTTACACCTAGAGTACATAGGGCTACTAAAGGCATACCAGTTCGAAAGTCATGTACCATTCTATGTTCTCTAACAAGAGAATTAACAGTTAATTTTTCATCTCCATCAAATTTAAATAGCATCCAATCCTCCTTTTTGGAATGTAAGGAAATAGATAGTGCTTCCCTTGTTGGATCGATTGTAACTCCTGATTGTAGCAACCCCAAAACGAATGGCACTTCAGAAATACAGTACAGAATACCAAAACGTCTCTCAATCTTTTTCCTATCGCGTTGTTTGTGTTTTAAGTTTTTACTTTTTATTTTATTTATTTTTTTAAGCGTACAGGTTTGGAATATTTTAAAATCCTTAAGTTAAATTATTTAAAGTTTTCTTTTATTTTCAATGAAAAATAAATGCGATCGTTAATATCGATCTTGGTACAATGTAAACCTGTAATCATAATTACTTATACAGATATTATATTATAGGTCTAGACTAGGTCCAGGCCTCCTACTATAGTATAGAGGCCTAGTCCTCCTACTATAGTATAGAGGCCTCGTCCAAGACCTTGTTGCAAATCCCAGCCCACATAAGCCTAACCTATAATGCCAAGCATAGGGCTCGTGATCGCAGTAGCCTGACCATTAAAAATTAGCAGACGCACTTGGAAGCGTTGTTCACGGTATTGGACTGCAGCGAAAAATGATTCCCCCATCATTAATGGAACAGGCCCACGTCATGCTTGGCTGATTAGTTTTGATTTACATTTCGCAAGTCTAGTGCCATACGCAGCAAAAGTCTATTTCTAGTGTTGTTGTAAAATGCATTTCAAACCAGGCTGGTTTTTGATTTACGTTTTGAAATATAATTTGGAGAGGGCGTTTGATCAGGTCAGACCTACGTTTTGAATTTGAATTACATTTTAAAGAAATTAGAACTACATTTGGAAAAATTTGAACTACGTTTTGAAAAATTAGAACTTCATTTTGAAAAACTAGATCTACATTTTGAGAAATTTACGCCTACGTTTTAATAAATTAGACATTGAAGTTTGCAATTACATTTTGATTTTGACAGGGACTATTGCTGCGTATGGCACCCCATAGGTTACTTGTAGCACCGTGTCAGAGTACACTGTAAAAAATGTCAGTAATTTTACGTTTACCGTAATTAAATTTACTGTAAAAATAAGGGTCACTACCGTGTGATTGTATTTTTACGGTATTTTTTATATAATAATACGATAGATTGGTGTTTTGTTGTAAATTTCCGGTAACATATCGTTTTTCTACACGTTAAAAATCGTCCGTGTATTTCGACGGAATTTTTATGTAAATATACGGTGAATTCGTAAATTCAATGTGTTTGGCGGTTAAATTACGTCGTCATATTACTGTTTTCCGTAATTTAACAGGTCAAAATCAACAATTACGTTAATTAACGTTGGAGTTCGTAATGTTCATTTATAAACTGGCGTAATTTTACAGTACAAAATATTGTTTTAACAAGTACTATGAATTTTAACGGTATTTTTGTATAACAATGATGAGACTGTGAACTCACACTTCGCCATGTTAAATAACGGTTAAATCTTCGCGGGTAAAATTAACATTTTTCAGTAATTTTACGTT